>NW_027504882.1:0-275525 GCF_021521415.1 Bidens hawaiensis
ATAACCTACTAACTTTCTCATGGATGAGTATGCACGATTTCATATGAATGGCTTGAAGCCATTGTGTCCCTTGTGGTTCATTTCTTAACGGTAATAAAAGTGAGCAAGGGGACAATGTATGACTAACAGCTGGGTTTGATCAAGTCAGTAGTGAAATAGTATAATAAAGTACTTATCTGTTCAAGTTTAGTGACATATAAGTCAGTAAAACTACAGGTTCGTCTTTTGAGAAATTTAATATTCACATTGTTGAATACCAAGATGTTAAACCGCATAAAGACCCAATGGAGTCCGAAAACCCGAAGCATCCCATCAATACAGGATCTAAGGCCATAAAAACATGCATCATTGAAGTGTTAACCATTAACAGAGCTTTAATAATTCTTATTTAATTTTGGTGATCTAATTGACTTTAGGCTTGAGTATGACAGGTTATTATATTTCTATCTTCATTACCAAGACTTTTGATAGAGACTAACACTCCCTTTAATTTGGCACATTAGGATTATATCACATACTTTTCCGTATTTGTTTGTTTAAAATCTATCAGATGCTCAATGTACTATCATCTTCCATTTGTGCTTCCAAATCTCAATTTTGAGGAGCATTTTTCAGTGTTTTTGGTTTTTAAAATATTCGAATGTTTTTTGCTTTTTCAAAAATTTTATTGTTTTTTGATTTTGTAAACATCCCCCCCCCCCTAAAATATAAAACATATATTTGGATTTTTGAAAAGTAACTTTTTACAGAAACAAACTTGACTCTGATGAATGTTTATTTGAAGTCTGAATCCAAAATCTCGGGTTCACTCACTTCCCCACCGCCCATTTTCTTAATACCGTTAAACTTTATTAAATACTGAGAATGATTTTATCAAAAGCATTAGTGAAAATAATGGCTTTTTGTTCATCGGTGTGAATTTTTTCACAGGTTATCAAATTGTTCTCGTAATAGTCGCAGATGAAATGATAGTGTTTTTTTGATACCTTTAGTTTTAGAGTGATTTACCCGATTTTTAGTTATAGATATAACAGCATTATTATCTATAAATATAGGTGTAATCACAGAAATTCAAACCATAATCGCCCATCAGTTGTTGTATCCAAAGAACCTAAGAACAACAATTCGAAGTAGCTGCATACTCAACTTCGCAGGTGTTGGGTTTTAGCAAGATTATGAAAGTCCAAAATAACCATTTATTAAGGAAAACGCAGCGGAAATAAAGTTTTAAATCTTGTTTAACCGATACACAAAACCCGTTTATTTTAAACCCAATCCAGGATCCATATACGACATGCATGCTATCAAAACACAATCATAGAGTGTTTACATACATACCTTCAAGTCTACGGATTTGAAGGAGATTAATGATTGAATGATAAGCTTCCAATGGAGGAAACCTCAAGCTTGTATACCCGAACAAGCTCCAACAAACACCTTGGTTGCTAGGGTCCTAACACTTGATGCAAGAACAAAACCCTTTTTGTTCTTCTTCTTCCTCTTGTTCACGGCTCCAAGTAGAGAGAGAGAAGACATGTGTGTGTGAGAGAAGGTGTAAGAATATTGATCCAACCAAGAATTATGATATACCAATGATACACCTTGCATGTATTGGAAGAAACAAAATGAGGAAAGAGAGGAGGGAAGGTTTTTCCCACCCAAAGTTCAAATCCCCTTTTATTACTTACCATTTGTTTTCTTATAATGTTTATGTTATAGTACATAACATAGTAACATGCGATATGTTATTTAACCAATTTAAATAACATCTTTCAAAATATAAATTATCCATATAATTTATTTAACATAATATTGCAAATATTTAAAAAACCAATTTCCAAATATTATAAGTGTTGATATTTATTAACTAGATCATATCTAATAATAAATATCGTGGCGTTTGTCTAGCTTATTATTGGGTATCACCCGACTTGGATCATAACGTATTAGCCACATCAACTCTAATATGTGTCTTGGGCAGATCGATTCCAACAATCTCCCACTTTCACAAGATACATATAAGATTGATGCAAATAGAAAATACCGCCTAACAACGGTTTACTATCCCTAATACGCATGACGAAGTGCCATTCTATAACATCATCCCCTTCAAGTCCCATACATGAAAATGATTTAGGTGAAACTATCATTTATCCTTTTGCCACAAATGTCATGTTAAATCCAGAGACACAGAGTGATCATTCTCTGTTGATTTAACTAATCAGGCCTTAGACATTTAACTCTCTATGAATAAGAGGGACAAATCCCCTATTGACTACATACGTCTCTCACTATCACCTTGTACTATACTTGAGCTTAGCCTTATGTACTGACATATTTCAAAGCAGCGAAGAACTAAGTCAAAGTATAATAGTCGGCGAATATTAAGACCCAATATGTATCTCAGGTCGGAGGATACTACGATGTTCGCCTTTACTCAAATTTACTTATGATCACAAATACAAGGATTCCATGCAGTAAAATTGGGGGCGGTTAATGTCCAATATTTATCCCATAAATATCTATGAACCTTGGCAGCAAACCCTTTGCTATATTCATACCTCATGAATATCTACCAATCCAAGTTCATAATAGTCTTACTTTCATATTTTTTTCCACAAGTATGATCGACTACGGACGTTTAGAATAATCTAATTACTCACGGATTTGAACATTCTAAAATGGAACATAACTCAAGAACATGACAATAACCAAAACCAAAACCATATGATTGAGTTAAAATAAAATTGTTCCGATATCCAAATACAAAATTTGAACAAATCCAATCACTAGAATATCGAAGTCCTAAGGCGCAAGTATGACCTTCATGCTTCGGTCTTTCAAGGAGCTTCGGGAGTGGATCCGCAATGTTTTGATCAGTGTGAACTTTGCGAATACATATCTTTCCTTTTTCAACTTCATCCACTATGTAGTTGAATCTCCGCTTAATGTGCCTAGTCTTTTGATGTGCACGGGGTTCCTTGATTTGAGCAATCGCACCCTCGTTGTCACAAAAGATTTCTAGAGGGTCCTGAATGGTACAGACTATCCCTAGGTCGACAGTGAACTTTCTAATCCACGCAGCTTCTTAAGCTGCCAAGGAAGCGGCGATGTATTCTTATTCAGTGGTGGACAAGGCTACCACGTCTTGTTTTGCACTCTTCCAAGAGACAGCACCACCATTTAGAACAAAGATATATCCTGATTGTGATTGAGATTCATCTCCATAAGTTTGGAAACTCGCATCTGTGTAACCCTTTTCAACGAGTTCCTCCTCACCAGAGCCATATATCAAAAACATATCCTTAGTCCTCCTAAGCTATTTTAATATGCTCTTAACCGCCATCCAATGGCTGGTTCCCGGATTTTGTTGGTATCTACTTGTCATGCTCAAAGCGCATGACACATCCGGTCTGGTGCAATCATGGCATACATGATGGATCCTATAGCAGACGTATATGGGATTCCATTCATTTTGTCTTGCTCATCATTTTAGCTTGGACATTGAAGAGCACTCAATATTGTTCCTCTTTGAATAGGTACCAAACCTTTCTTAGAGTTGCCCATCTTGAACCTTTTCAAGATTTTGTCAATGTATGCGCTTTGATTCAAACCTATCAACCGCCTTGATCTATCTCTATATATCCTTATTCCCAGAATATAGGTGGCCTCACCAAGATCCTTAATGGAAAAACAGCTTCCAAGCCAGGCTTTTATACCTTCCAAGGTTGGAATGTCATTTCCAAATAGTAATATGTCATCAACGTTTTAGATGAATCCAAATTTCTTCACTTCATCATCAAAACGGTGATTCTAACTTCTAGATGCTTGTTTCAATCAATTGATTGATTTCTTCAACTTGCATACTTTATTAGGATGTTGTGGATCGACAAAACCGTCGGGCTAAACCATATAGACATCTTCATTAAGATGCACATTTAAAAAAGCAGTTTTGACATCCATTTGCCGTATCTAATAGTCATAATATGCCGCTATGGCAAACAATATCCTTATAGACTTTAGCATCACCACGGGCGAGAAAGTTTCATCATAATCAACCCCTTGAGTTTGAGGAAAACCCTTTGCTATAAGTCTAGCTTTATAAGTATCCAAGTTTCCATGAATGTCAGTTTTCTTCTTGAAAACCCACTTACTTCCAACCAATTTGGAATTAGGAGGTGGAGCAACCAAGTCCAATAGTTGGTTTTCATGCATGGATTGCATCTCAACGTTCATGGCTTCCAGCCATTTGTCACAATCAGATTGTGACATTGCATCTCGGTATGTGGTGGGTTCATCAGAATCTACAACATAGCATCCATCCATGAAAAATCCATATCTTTCAGGTGGGGTGCTAATTCTACCAGATTTGCGAACGTTTTGTGTGTTTTGATCAACCATTTGATCATCATCTACAACCTCTTGTTGATTACTAGTGTCAACCAAACGTGTATCGGCTTGTGGTTCTTGATCCTCTTTGAGTTCCAAAGTTCTATTTGCTCCTTCCCTAAGGAACTTTCTTTCCAAGAACACAGCCTTTCGAGCAACAAACACTATATGCTCGTTTGGATTGTAGAAATAATATCCCATCGAATCTCTGGGATATTCTATAAAATTACACATAGTGGATCGGATTTCAAGTTTTTTGCAGGTGTTGTTCTTGACATAAGCCTCACAACCCCATACCCTTAAATATGATAACGATGGAATCCTTCCATGCCATATTTCAAAAGGTGTCCTTTCCACTTTCTTGGTTGGTGCCATATTTAGAATACGGGCTGCGGAGATCAATTCGAAGCCCCAAAATGATAGAGGTAATGAGCTTCTAGCCATCATGGATAGAACCATATCCAAGAGAGTTCTAATCCTCCTTTCAAACACACCATTATGTTGTGGTGTTCCGGGTGGAGTAAGTTGTGAGACAATCCCACAACTCCTTAGATGATTTAGAAATGCATCATTGAGGTATTCACCTCTTCTATCGGATCGAAGTACTTTGATTTTTTTTTTGAGTTGATTTTGTACTTCATTTTGGAAGACATTGAACATTTCAAAGGCCTCATCTTTGTGTCTTAACAAGAACACATACCCATAGCGACTATAGTCGTCGGTAAAGGTAATGAAGTATCTTTCACCATTCCTTGTCATTGTCTTAAAAGGACCACATACATCCGAATGTATGATACCTAATAAGTCTTTCGCCCTTTCATTAGTTCCACTAAAGGGCTCATTGGTCATCTTTCCCAATAAACAAGATTCACACTCATCAAATGAATCATCATTTGATTTCAAAAGACCATCATTTTGAAGTGTATGAATGCGATCCTTGTTTATGTGACCAAGGCGACAGTGCCAAAGAAAAGCTTTACCCAAATCCAATTTGAGTCTTTTGGTGTTAGCTTGGTACAACGAGTTATCAATGGATGTATTATCATGAACCAATTCATAAATGCCATTAAACGGCATTGCTTTAAAATAAAAGACATCATTCATGAATACATAAAAACCATTGTTTACAAACTTGAAATCATAACCAAATTGTCTTAATATAGAAACAGAGATAATATTCCTAGTCAAACTAGGAGAATACATGATGTTTTTCAAAAGAACTTCCAAACCATTCGGAAGCTTCAAAACATAATCTCCCCGTGCTTGGACGTCAACCTTTGCTCCATTGCCCATGAAGAGACTTATATCTCCTTTCTTGTAATCACTTCTTCTTTTGAACCCCTGCAATGAATTGCAGATATGAGTTCCACATCCGGTATCCAATACCCATGTGTTAGAAGAAATAATATTAAGATCAATATGGATCATGAAAGTTGTACCTGAGGTTTGCCCCACATCCCTCTTAGCTTTCAACTTATTGAGATAGGCTGGACAATTTCTCATACAGTGACCTATCTCCCCACAACCAAAGCACGGATCCTCAGCGCTAACCTTTAGCTTCTTAGGTTTGAGTTCCGCCTTTTCCTTTCCCTTGAATCCCTTCTTGACTTACCCCTTACCAACGGCAACATTTACCTTTGGTTCCAGGTGATGCCTCTTCTTCAAGACACCCTCATTGATCGTGAGAACGGGTAAAACCTTTTTACCCATTCTGGCTTCCGCTGTCTTAAGCATTGCATGAAGCTCACCAATGCTTTTGTCCCATCCGTTCATGTTGTAATTCATAACGAATGTCTCAAATGTAACGATTCCGACGAAACCCGGTATACCCTAACCGGTAGACAATAGTTACGTCATATTTAATGTCGGGTACATGAGTTACCATGGTAATCATACGAGAATACATGGTTCACTGTATTGATCGTACGTGAATATATAATTCATCGTATTGAATATGCGATTAATCGATCGTTAGTCATTGAAACCCGAACGAATCGAGGGTTCAATTATAGACGAGATATATGATATTTAGTGATGTTTACGAAGTATTAAAGCTTCGGGATAAGTGAATTAAAGCACAGAAAAAGAATTTCGATTTAATGGTACGTCGGTACATTAAACGAAACCTTTAATACCAAAACGAGCAAGAGATGATCGATCAAGCCGAAAAAGATGCGCGATAATTAATGATATGATGTTTTAAGTTAATAAATGTCACGGTTTAACTTTTTAAAGTTTTTAAATCGGTTTTATAAAAATTTCATTTTTAAGCCGAAAAACGACCATTTTAGCCTCGTTTTAAGCCGAATTAAACATTTAACCGAAAAATGAACTGAACCAGATTATCCAAAACATTATCCGGATATCCGAAATCCAAACATGTGGCTAAGATTGGAGAAGTGGGTCCCACCCCACCCCTCCTACACTGCGATCGGAAATAAGGAATACCCCAAACCCTTTATTTTCTTTTTTTAGAACAACATTCAACATCCATCATCTCCCTCTCCATTCTATGATCCAAAATCAGGAATTTTTAGCAAGAAAACTCAAGGTAATTGTATATTGGGATGGCTAAATCTTGATTTTTGTTCCACATTTTGAGTTTATTTGCAAGAAAATAAGGTTTCAATGATGAAAACCGATTCTTGCATGATCAAGTGATGTATACGGGTTATACAAAGGATCTTGGTCGAACAAAGGAGTTAAACGAATCAAAAACGAATTTTTACGATTAAATCTTTGTTTTTGGAATCATAACCGAAACCATGAAAAAAATGGCTTGATCGTGAGTGTAACTTGCTTGGTATTGTGGTATGTTGGTTGTAGGTTCTGTGTTTAGTGGTAGATAAGGCGGAAAGACGAGTTTGTGGCTTGTAGTGGCGGAAAACGAAAGGTATATTCGGTTTATGTTCGGTTTTGGAGATTTGGACAGATTGTGATGTGTTTGGAGTTAGGTCATGATATTTTACAGAGGTGTTAGATATATGAAAATATGAGTTCTATGAATTTTTGGTAATTTTTGGATAAAGCATGAATATTTGGTGAATTTAATGCTCGGTTTTGGCTAAAAATGGTGAAAAATAGTTAAATATCATGAAAAATTCTGGAAAATTTTAGATAAGCTTTTTATATCATGTATAAGTCACACACAAAATTTGAGGTCAGTTGGAGAAGTCTAAGTAGACTTTTCGGTTAAACGAGTTCTAGGGTTTTCTAGCTCGGTTTTAGTGAAAATGGCATGTAAAAGAAGATTTTGGTTCTGGAAAGATTACAGTGGACTATGTGGATAGCAGGGACATCCAGGAAAAATTTGAGATTTTTCTAAGGTCGTTTGGTATTTACGACATATTTAGTGTTTAAATGGTGTTTAAAAATAGATAAATAAATATTAAATATAAAAATTAATTCTGGAAATATTTTTATAAAATTCCCCACTGTCAAAAAGTGATTTGTGCAAAATTTCAAGATCCGAGACTAAACGGATAATTATTTGTGCTAATATGTAGATAAAAACAAACTTCTAAAGTCTAAAACGCATAAACCGGTAAAGTTCGTCTAAACGAACTGATTGGTTTATAAAAACCCTAAAAATGAACTATTTTCATATAATAGAGTTAAACAAGTAAAAACGAATGATCCGAAAACGGGTACAGTGCTGGGTTAACAGTGTCCCCAGATGTACCGATTAACTTTGTTAAAGTTATATTAATAATGAGTGTATAGTAACGATCGTAGGGATCATATTACAGATTGGACGTGTTAACTGATAATGATTGTTGTTACCTGCTTGCATGTGCTAAGGTGAGTTTCACGAGCCCCTTTTTCTGAACTGTTTTCGAATATTTTCTCGGGGCGGAAGCATGTTTTTACTGAAATGTTTAAGTACATACTGAACGCATGGATTTATATATATTTTATTGTACGGGAATCGTACGGAAATGTACTAAGATGGTAATTGTCTGAGTTGCTAACATTCTAAGGCCCCGGAACACGAGTGATTAACTGAAAGCCGGTAGAGTGTGGATAGTACTATTAGTCTGACAAACCCAACTGGTCCGGCATGGATTTGCTGATGTTTCCCGGCCAGTTGCACATGTCTATTTTGTTGTTGATATATATTTTGCTATGTAATGTTAGACATAGCAGTTTGGGGCAGTTCCGTGGGTGGGGGATATGCCACGGGTCCGTGGGCGGGGGATATGCCACGGGGGTTGTGTGTGATAGTCAGAGGTTTCACTTGTGGGCTCAGCATAATTACATCGATAATATTATATTTTGATGATGATTTATCTTGGTTTACCCGAATTGTGAAATTCACCAACAATTCGTAGTTGACCCGTTTTCTCACATGCTTTTCAGGTACAACTAAGATGAAGTGATTGCTTACGTGCTAAGTGCTTGATGTGTGTAAGATTTGCGTGCGGGATGTTAGGATACATTATAATAAATAGAATTATGTATCGTATTGTATGATGTGTGTATCACCTAGACGGTAATGGAATACGAGATAATGTAATTTTGAAGTATATTAATGCATTCAGTTTTCTTTATAAACAATGTGGTTGATATTAGAGGCGTCTGTTGCATCCCGTTTACGTTTCCGCTGCGGTTACGGGGTGTTACAGAACTTGGTATCAGAGCCATTGGTTATAAAAGAATTAGGATGTCTTTAAAAGATACCTAAAATATAATCAGTAGCTCAAGTATTATAGGATCTGAATATCAACTAATAATTTATAGTGACGAGATCTGGATGAACTTGGATGGACAAGTGAGTTGTTATGGTGCGGAACATAATAACAGACTTGTCCGTACGAGGGAGTTCAGGGGAAGTCACGGGGTACGTTAATAGGTAAAAATGGCAACATATGTGTAAAGTATATAATATTATTTATACGTGCTAATGTGTATATATATATCTTGTGGGTACATGTATTGAGAAATAGGACCCGGATAAGGAACCGGGGGATGAAATAATAAAAGTACCAAGGATGCTGAAATTTCTAGAGCATCGGTGGATAATGAGTCTGACTTATCGGGCCATAGTTATGATAGTACCAAGTTAGATCTCCCGTTTGACATTAACCAGAAATATCTAGTAACCGTCACTCCCAACCAAAATTGATAAATCCCTTACCCTACCAACACCGGTACCGTATATCCTAATAACCCCCTATTTTCACCCGAACCGCCAACCCTCACCTACGGACGAACCTGTACCTGAACCCATTATTGTTCCAATAAAATAAAAATATAATAATAATAATAAAATGGATAATAAATCAGCAGATAAAAATAATATATAGAAATATATATATGTATTGCTCACTCTCAAACATATGAGTCATACCTCCTCCAGATCGAGAATTACTGATTTTATCAAACCTAGAACGCCTGAGGACATTGACTGAGCAAGTGATAGAGTTTCCCATAATAGTAATTGATAATATTTGAAGGCAACATGGGTAGCGCGATCACCTTGAACCTTGAAACTCCCTATGTTAACCTTACATCCGTTAGATGCCTATACCCATGTATACTCGAATAGAATGATTACCCATACACAAAGAAGTGTTGGAATCATTATAGCATAGTTGGTTATTCGTTCGTAGGTGGTATACCGTGTATGCCGGATATACGAATAGACTCGGATATTAAAACTCCGTGGTACGTAATCGTTTGGTGCTCACGGTGGGCAAGTATCGGTTATGCTGACATGCAGAAGGATGTTGAAATCAAGCATATTAAACATTGATCTTTGTTGAGAAAGATCTATATGTCAGTTGGTGACAAGGGTTATGAAACATATTTAAACGTTAACCGACATCAGGTTAAGTCCGTATGTCATTATATTGTGGGACATATATACATACTAGATACTGGTATGTGTAGTTTGTATGATAATATTTGGTGTGTATGTGTACCTGCTGTTATGATTGAACTAGTAACGAGTTATACGGTGAGATTAGTATTGATTACTGTGTACGGGATGAGTACGGAAGAATGACATAAAAGAGTAACTCCAATGATGGAGATTGATATGATTCAGTTGATTGCTCAAAGATAGCAGATGATGATACCGAATGTTGTATCACAGATCACTGCTAGTGTTAATGCAAATGTGATCGCAGAATTATAGATCGAGCAATCACATGATTATGAATGTTTCAATTCTTAGTGTTATTACTAAGAGTAATAATGTCCCACCGAATACTATTATGACTACAAGTATTAGTTATAAACTAAACATGAATAGTAGTCGTAATGAATTAGATCCGGTATGAACGATATGTTTGTTGTATGTGGTAAGGAAATTATTAATAGTTTACTGATGGTAAAGGGAGGAATAGATTAGCGAGTGGATAGAAAAGATCGAAATGGTTAAGGATATTGGTAAGAGTCTAGAACATTGTGTAGTGAAATATGCTACATATATGTTGGTAGATTATGTTGTATCGTGATGGAACACGATGGTACAAAATTATAGTTAGAAAATTTTTACTCAGATGAGATGGTCAGAATTTAAAATTCTTGTGCTAGAGCACTTTTATTCGAATAATTAGGTTCAGAGACTGGAAACTGAGCTATGGAAGATAGAAATGTTGTGTGCTGATCACTTAGAACGCGCTAATCGTTTAAAGGAATTGTCATGTCTAGTAACATGGCTAATTACTCCTGAAACTAAGCGAAGTGAGCGCTATATTGGGGACTAACTCCATCGATAAGGAGTATAGTCAATCCTGTAAAATATACAACCTTTGGAAGGGTTGTGTCACAAGCCAGCATTGATATATTTGACGCTATGGGAAGTGGACTGGAAGGACGTTAGGTGAGACGTCGAGTGTTGAAGACGAGAAATGATAAAGGTATAGTGCAAGATAGACTTTTGAATAAGTAGGCATGTCCTACAACCCAGAATCATACTAAAGACTAGTTCTTGTGTGAAACATGGACCGCATGAAGGGTCCTTCCCTAAATGTGGAAAATATGGTTATCGGCAGGAAGAAGAATGTCGAGTGATAGTAGGCCACAGGTGTGGTAAAGATGGACGTAATGCCCCAATTGTAGAACCAATTGAAGCCATGTGAACCGGCAATCCCAACCCATTCGTGTACAACCACTCCGAACCCAACAACTTCAATAACAGTCCATCCAAAGAAATCAAATTATGCCAAACAATTGTACTTGCTATGAATGTGGCAGTACAGAACGTTTCAAGAGAAATTGCCCAAAGTTGA
Organism: Bidens hawaiensis; assembly: GCF_021521415.1. NCBI lineage: Eukaryota > Viridiplantae > Streptophyta > Magnoliopsida > Asterales > Asteraceae > Bidens > Bidens hawaiensis. The sequence goes on from NW_027504882.1 coordinate 11,628, forward strand.
ACCAAGGTGTCGTTGGAAGATGAACCTCATGACAAGCATCAACCTCTGATCAAGCAAGGAGCCGTGCTTTTGTGAGTAATCCGAATAAAGCACGTCATGATCCAAAGGTGGTACTAAGTATGTGGTAGTTTTAAATCAATAGGCTTCAGTGATATTTTTACGGTCGTCGATAGAAGTTAGTCCCTGTTAACCTCCTATCATTTGGAAAGATACCGATTAGTGAAACTATAGAACCCTATACTGTAGAATCGCTAACGGTGAATCGCTAATGGTTAACTAAATTGTTCGGAATTGCTCTATTATTCTGAACGATTAATCCTTTCCTTATTGACCTACGACCAGTAAAGTTAAGAAGTTTTGACGTAATAGTTAACATGGATTGGCTAACTCAACATGAAGCTGAAATCAAATATGAAAAGAAGATGATTAGAAGCTCTCATTCGGACGATGAAGCGATTAGATACAGAGAAAAGTGTACGGTATTATGTTACCACTCTAATCTCATCTTGAGATGTTATAATATTTACGACAAGAAGACGTGGTGTATTTAACAAACGCGATTGCCAAAGTATTTAAAAGAAAACATATAGAAGATGTTTCGGTGATACTTAAATATCCAGAAGTTTTCCCAGAAGAACTTCCTGGATTACCGCCAACCCGACAGGTCGAATTCAGAATCGATTTAATACCTCAAGCTGGCCCTGTTGCTAAAGCATCTTACCGACTTGCGCCAACTGAAATGCAAGAATTATTGGATAAAGGTTTTATACGACCTAGTTAGTCACCATGGGGTGCACCAGTGATATTTGGGAAATGAAGGACGGAAATGTTAGGATATGTACTGATTAGGGAGAATTGAATAAAGTGACGATCAAGAATAGGTATTCACTTCTTCGAAGTAAACGCTCTGTTTAACCAACTGCAAAGGGCGATTTATTTTTAGAAAATTGATCTTAGATATAGTTATCACTAAATGAAAAATCCAAGAGGAGGACGTTGCAACAACAGCGTTTCGGACTCGTTACGGTCATTATGAATTCTTAGTTATGCCTTTCGGGCTAACAAATGCGCCGGCAGCATTCATGGAACTCATGAACCGAGTCTGTAAACTTTATTTTGATAAATTTGTCATAACATTCATTGATGATATTTTGATATATTCGCAACGTAAAGAAGAGCACGAACGACGGTTAAGGAAAATTGTGGAAGTGTTAAAGCGAGAGGAGTTGTACGCGAGAGGACTTCACATAGATCAAAATAAGATAGAAACCATTAAAATTGGCAGTCACCCATGGCGCCAAAGGAAACGCGCTAATTTTTAGGACTAGCCGGAGACTATCAGCGGGTTATTAAAGAAATTTTAGCATTACCCAACTCATAATCCTTTGTACGACGCAAATGTACAAATTTTATAGATGATAAGAGACCGCAGTCTCATATTCATCGAAGATGGGTCGAGTTGTTAAACGATTATGACTGTGACATCCGTTATAACCCCGGCAAGGCAAACGTCATAGCCGATGCCTTGAGTAGGAAAGATCGGGTTAAGCCATTGCGAGTGAAAGCGCTAGGGATGATAGTCCAGTCGAACCTTTCAGACCTGATTCGAGTCGCTCAACGTGAGGCGTTGAAAGAGGAACAATTGGTAAAGGAGGGACTTTACGGCAATGAGAAGAATTTCAAACAGCGCGGACGAAATTCTCTACTTCAAAAATTGGGTTTGGATCCTGACCCTCCATGACCTTCGTGAATTAATCATGGACGAAGCGCATAGATCGAAATATTCCATACATCGGGGATCGGATTAGACTATTGATAATACGAATATCTGAAAGGATTTTATTAATGGCCGAGTTTGGAGAAAGATATGGTTACGTATGTTGGTGAATACCTAAATTATGCAAGAGATAAGGCTGCATACCGAAAACCCTAGGTAACGCCACAACGACAGAAAATTCGCCAATGATAGTGGGAATAAATTACCATGGATTCGAGAAGCAAATTTCCAAGATATATCAAAGACACGGTGCAAATTGGGTAATCGCGGATCGATTAACCAATCCTCGCATTCCATCCCAATCTATGTCGATTACCACAATGAATTCTCGCCCAAATTACTGATGGTGAAATGGTATCTCGTCGTGGAGTACCATTTTCAATGATCTCAGATCGAAATAGTCATCCTACTTCCAATATTGGAAGACGGGGAAGGAAGCATCGAGAGCTTGAAGCTTTCTATGGGTAAAGTGATTATCACCAATTTGTTAAATCGAAAATGGGCGTCACTCAATCCATAATATTTGGATTGATTTGAGAATCAACCAATCGGATTTATAATATTTTAAGATAAGTGAAAGTAGCGTGAGATTGGCAAAGGATTTATGCCAACGTTCATAGGAAACCATTGTCACTGGAAAGAGGTGACAAGGCATTTTTAAGGCATCACTTTAGAGAGGTGATATGAGGTTTGGTAAAACCGAAAATAGCTCCTTAATATATTGGACCTCATGAGATTATCTCCATGATTGGTCATTTGGTTTATCGATTAAAGTACGGCAGGGGCTAAGTACTATACATGATGTTTTGCCATGTATATGGATTGAAAAGTACCTAAGCAATGAGGCAACGAGAGTACTAGTAATGGAGGTACTCATAGAAGATATACTTGATATCATAAATAATTCCGTAGAGATAGTAGACGGGAAAGCTAAATAGTTTGGAAACACCAAGCTTTATTGATTAAGATTAAGTGGAATTCACAGCGAGGACCAGATTATACCTGGTAACGCGAGGGTGAATTCTGAAGGAAAAACCCCCACCTTTCTCTCGGAAAGGGATAGTGAGCGGGTAAAATTTCGAGGACAAAATTTCTTAACGGGGGGAGAATGTAACGATTCCGACGAAACCCGGTATACCCTAACCGGTAGACAATAGTTACGTCATATTTAATGTCGGGTACATCAGTTACCATGTTAATCATACGAGAATACATGGTTCACTGTATTGATCGTACATGAATATATAATTCATCGTATTGAATATGCGATTAATCGATCGATAGTCATTGAAACCCGAACGAATCGAGGGTTCAATTATTGACGAGATATAAGATATTTAGTGATGTTTACGAAGTATTAAAGCTTCGGGATAAGTGAATTAAAGCACAGAAAAAGAATTTCGATTTAATGGTACGTTGGTACATTAAACGAAAACTTTAATACCAAACCGAGCAAGAGATGATTGATCAAGCCGAAAAAGATGCGCGATAATTAATGATATGATGTTTTAAGTTAATAAATGTCACGGTTTAAGTTTTAAAGTTTTTAAATCGGTTTTATATAAATTTCATTTTTAAGCCGAAAAACGACCGTTTTAGCCTCGTTTTAAGCCGAATTAAACATTTAACCGAAAAACGAACTGAACCAGATTATCCAAAACATTATCCGGATATCCGAAATCCAAACATGTGGCTAAGATTGGAGAAGTGGGTCCCACCCCACCCCTCCTACATTCCGATCGGAAATAAGGAATACCCCAAACCCTTTATTTTCTTTCTTTAGAACAACATTCAACATCCATCCTCTCCCTCTCCATTCTATGATCCAAAATCAGGAATTTTTAGCAAGAAAACTCAAGGTAATTGTATATCGGGATGGCTAAATCTTGATTTTTGTTCCACATTTTGAGTTTATTTGCAAGAAAATGAGGTTTCAATGATGAAAACCGATTCTTGCATGATCAAGTGATGTATACGGGTTATACAAAGGATCTTGGTCCAAGAAAGGAGTTAAACGAATCAAAAACGAATTTTTACGGTTAAATCTTTGTTTTTGGAATCATAACCGAAACCATGAAAGAAATGGCTTGATCGTGAGTGTAACTTTCTTGGTATTGTGGTATGTTGGTTGTAGGTTCTGTGTTTAGTGGTAGATAAGGCGGAAATACGAGTTTGTAGCTTGTAGTGGCGGAAAACGAAAGGTATATTCGGTTTATGTTCGGTTTTGGAGATTTGGACAGATTGTGATGTGTTTGGAGTTAGGTCATGAAATTTTACAGAGGTGTTAGACATATGAAAATATGAGTTCTGTGAAGTTTTGGTAATTTTTGGATAAAGGATGAATATTTGGTGAATTTAATGCTCGGTTTTGGCTAAAAATAGTGAAAAATAGTTAAATATCATGAAAAATTCTGGAAATTTTCAGATAAGCTTTTTATATTATGTATAAGTCACACACAAAATTTGAGGTCAGTTGGAGAAGTCTTAGTAGACTTTTCGGTTAAACGAGTTCTAGGGTTTTCTAGCTCGGTTTTAGTGAAAATGGCATGTAAAAGAAGATTTTGGTTCTGGAAAGATTACAGTGGACTATGTGGATAGCAGGGACATCCAGGAAAAATTTGAGATTTTTCTAAGGTCGTTTGGTATTTACGACATATTTAGTGTTTAAATGGTGGTTAAAAATAGATAAATAAATATTAAATATAAAAATTAATTCTGGAAATATTTTTATAAAATTCCCCACTGTAAAAAAGTGATTTGTGCAAAATTTCAAGATCCGAGACTAAACGTATAATTATTTGTGCTAAAATGAAGATAAAAACAAACATCTAAAGTCTAAAACGCATAAAACGGTAAAGTTCGTCTAAACGAACTGATTGGTATATAAAAACCCTAAAAATGATGTTTCCCAGCTGGTCCGGCATGGAGTTGCTGATGTTTCCCAGCCAGTTGCACATGTCTATTTTGTTGTTGATATATATTTTGCTATGTAATGTTAGACATAGCGGTTTGGGGCAGTTCCGTGGGCGGGGGATATGCCACGGGTCCGTGGGTGGGGGATATGCCACGGGGGTTGTGTGATAGTCAGAGGTTTCACTTGTGGGCTCAGCATAATTACATCGATAATATTATATTTTGATGATGATTTATCATGGTTTACCCGAATTGTGAAATTCACCAACTATTCGTAGTTGACCCGTTTTCTCACATGCTTTTCAGGTACAACTAAGATGAAGTGATTGATTACGTGCTAAGTGCTTGATGTGTGTAAGATTTGCGTGCGGGATGTTAGGATACATTATAATAAATAGAATTATGTATCGTATTGTATGATGTGTGTATCACCTAGACGGTAATGGAATACGAGATAATGTAATTTTGAAGTATATTAATGCACATTGTTTTCTTTATAAACAATGTGGTTGATATTAGAGGCGTCTGTTGCATCCCGTTTACGTTTCCGCTGCGGTTACGGGGTGTTACATCAAACCTTTTAGTTAAGCCGTTTAGGATCAAATCCGTGCCTAACTCTTTTGAGACGGGAAAGTTAAGCCGTTCAAGCCGATCAATGTAGCTTTTCATCTTAAGTACATAAGTTGAGATAGATTGGGTTTCTTCCATATGACATGCATGAAGTGCTCGAACCGTTTCGAAGCGACCCTAGCTTGAGTAAGGAACATTTCCTTATGCTGGGTGATCATGTCATACGCCCCATGATTCTTGAAATCATTTTGGATCTCGGGAATCATTGTTCCCAACATGAGGCAAGAAACTTGCACCGAATCCTTGGTGTATTTCAACCAATCCGCATAGGCATCCAAGTTGTTGACATCGGGTTCATCGGGAATAGGATCGTCCAAAATATAGGACTTCTTCTCTTGCTTGAGAACAATTCTCAAGTTTCGATACCAGTCCATAAAGTTGTTAAAGTTTAGACGATCCTTGTCCAAAATGGATCTCAGTGATAGATTAAGCTCATGAGGGATAATAGCGTTCTGAGGATTGCTTACGTCCATCTATAAAAGAATTTAACAAAGTTTAATTTAGAATTTTCGATATCAAAAAATTTTAATTATTAATACCCTTTAATGTTTCCAAGACAATTATTGATTAAAATCTAGAACCCAACGTTTCATCCAAATAGTAGTTAGGTGACCTTTATCCCACTATTCGAATTAACAAGGTAATCAACGTTTGACGATTACAACCCTTTGCAACTTCTAGTTTTATGGGATCGGTTAAACATCATATGTTTAGTTGTCATGTTTAATCCCATCAACACCTTTGAACGCCATGTCTCGGTGACCCTATAACCATGGTTTCCAAATCAAGTCGTCCTACTTACACACACGTGTGAGTTTACACATACAAGTGGTTAGGTGACCCTCATCCCACAAGTATTGTAAAACCACCTCAAGATCACAAGTTTTCTTGAATGTGGTTAGGTGACCCTTACCCGACATCAAGTCTACAAGTGACTTAAGTGTCGTATAAAAGGATGGTGTTCAACTTGTTTTAAAAGGGATTTTAGTTTTAAAAATATTCTATATTAGAAAACTATTTAATGTACCTTCCATTTGCATGCATTCAAATGTATGGTACCTTTGAAAACCAATTTTCAAATCCCTTTAAATAAAACCCATTTTATTATGAAATTATTAATAGTTAATAAAACCAATTTTATCACTTAATAATTTCAAAGGAATCACTTTTATGCTAGTTGTCGAATTTAATTGTTAACATCCAAACAAGATAAAACAATAAATATAAATCAACCACACAAGCATAAAATACAAACACAAGTCCATAACCATAACCACTTAGAATGACAACACTTGTTGACCGAAACAAGTGTGCTAAAAGGTCTCTCCTAAGGGACGAGAATGACACAAAGCCTGTGTCGGTGAACTCCCACTTGATCCCGCATCCATATGTTTCAAGTGTCCACCTTGTGTTGTGAGTCTTCCACTCTATTTGGGCTCCAACTTCAGATCCTAGCCTCTATGGGCCTCCAAGTTTGGGCTTTGGCCATTTGGGCTAAAATCCCATCTTGGACTATGAGGTCCATTAAGGCCCAAAACCAAAACCGTAACCTTTTTGCATATTCTTTTACAAAAGAATATATCCCAATACATTTTTCTCTAATAAAAGAAATACAACTAATCTACTTATTATTACAAACCAATATGAAATAAATAAATAGATTACAAACCCAAGTAAAAGAATATTACAACAAAATTGAATATTGAATAAATCACAACACAAACACACATCAAAAGGTCATGGCTAGGTTATGAACATCCAAATGCACATCCAAATATGCAAGGTCTTAGAAGACCAAATTGGTTCCCCTCTTACCCATAAAACTTTCGGCCAAGAGAAACAAAACCGAAAGTTTTGGGTTTTGTCCAAACAAAATAAAATAATCATCCATATGACTTAATTCTTCAAGATTATCACATGCATGTAGTATAATCTTGAGGAACCAAGGGGTAACCAAAAAACAAAAAACTTTCAGCTATATGGTGAACCACACCATAAAACCCAAAAATTTTTAGATCTATGAAGCATGCATCCGTATAAGTGGCACTTGATGCCATTGTTGGGTTTTAGAAAGATTATCAAAGTCCAAAATAACCATTTATTGAGGAAAACGCAGCGGAAATAAATTTTTAAATCTTGTTTAACCAATACACATAAACCCGTTTACATTAAACCCAATCCAGGATCCATATACGACATGCATGCTATCAAAACACAACCATAGACTGTTATCATACATACCTTCAAGTCTACGGATTTGAAGGAGATGAATGATTGAATGACGAGCTTCCAATGGAGGAAACCTCAAGCTTGTATACCCGAACAAGCTCCAACAAACACCTTGGTTGCTAGGGTCTTAACACTTGAGGCAAGAACAAAACCCTTTTTGTTCTTCTTCTTCCTCTTGTTCACGGCTCAAAGTATTGAGAGAGAAGAGATGTGTGTGTGAGAGATGGTGTAAGAATATTGATCCAACAAAGAATTATGATCTACCAATTATACACCTTGCATGTATTGGAAGAAACAAAAGGAGGAGAGAGATGAGGGAAGGTTTTCCCACCCAAATTTCAAATCCCCTTTTATTACTTAACATTTATTTACTTATAATGTTTATGTTATAAAACATAACATAAGTAACATGCAATATGTTATTTAACCAATTTAAATAACATCTCTCAAAATATAAATTATCCATATAATTTATTTAACACACTATTGCAAATATTTAGAAAACCAATTTCCAAATATTATAACTGTTTATATTTATTAACTAGATCGTATCTAATAATAAATATCGTGGCGTTTGTCTAGCTTATAATTGGGTTTGACCCGACTTGGATCATAACGTACTAGCCACATCAACTCTAATATGTGTCTTGGGAAGATCGATTCCAACAGCAGGTTGACAACGACACGCTGGTTTGTTTCTTTCATTGCCATGTGGCTAACCTCCTTATTAAATATTGACATCAACCGGTTGTAGATTTGGTTTTTAGCTTCCGTAGTCAGAATCCGAATAGGCCCTCAACACGAACTCATTAGCTTTTAAATTCCAAAGACCTGAATATCCCTTTAGATACCGAAGTATCCCCTTGAGAATCATCAGGTGTGAGACTTGTGGATTGGATTGATATCGGGTACACAAGAAAGTAGCATACATGATGTCTGGCCTTGAAGTGGTAAGATAAACGAGAGAGCCAATCATGGAACTGTATAAATTTTGATCAACCTTCTCCTCGGTGGTATCAGTACCAATCCTATGATTCAATGAAAGAAAGTAGCATTCAAATGTTTAGCTTCCATAGTCAAAACCCAAACGACCAACCGAGCTTTGTTTCGAACACTTATTCCATTATTGACAAGCTTCCAAATCCCTAGTTTCTCAAATTGTTGCAATTATTCTTGCATTGCAATAACCCACCACTCCTCGGTCAACGCCTCTATGTAAGCCTTCAACTTGATTTGAGAAATAAAACATTTGAATGAGAACTAGTTTTGGAACGGAGAAACTTTTAAATAAAAACACCCGAGGCTTTGTTCAATTTGACACCTCGTTTGAACTCCAGTGTTCAAATCTCCAATAATATTCTCTTATAGATGGTATGACATGGTTCAAGGAATGACATCAGTAGAAACACCCACATATTTTTGAATATTAGTAATATTGTCTTCAACATCCATATCACTAGAAGTTGAAGTAGTAGTTTTAATAAAGAATTCAATGACATCATCATGTGATTCTTCATCATCATCAAAATAAGGAGTGGATTCTGGATTAGTGGCATGTAGAACAGGTTCTTCTTGATGCTCATCATTAGGTGAAACTTGAGATGTCGCTGTAACGAATAATACATGTTCTTCAACGTGACTATCACACATTATTGATACAACATTGAGACCTGTTCATCAGTAACCTCCTCTTCTTATAGGTTGAAACATTTCTAGAGGTTGTCATAATCAAGCATCCATGCATCTCCTGGTTTTTGAATTGGAGTGGTATATCGTCGACAATCCACATGTTCTACTTGCACAAAGGACTAGCATAGGTAAAAATATGCGTTATAAAGGACTAGCATACCCCACAAACAATCCCTCAAAATTTTTTGAACCAAATTTTCCATCGGGATCAAGAGGAGTACATAGTGACCCAAATAGTTCAAGCCACTACAAATTTATCTTTTTTCTATTAAGCAAATCAAAGCATGTCTTCCCATGCTTCTTAATAGATAGAACATAGTTCAATGTGTACCATATAGATGCCAAGGCTTCGGTCCAAAACTAACATGTAGTTTTGAATTAGCCAACATGGTTCATGCAATTTCAATCAAAGTTCGTTTCTTTCATTCAGCAACCACATTTTCTTATGGAGTGTAAGGTGCACTAAACTCATGAAGAATTTCTGTTCATTGTAGTATTCCAACATTCTATTGTTCTTGAACTCGAATCCAATGTCACTTTGAATTCTCTTGATCGTCAACTTGTACAAATTCTCCAATTTCATGAATAAAATCATCAAGTTATCAAATGTCTCATATTAAGAGTCTAAAAACAATACCCACGAGAATCAGGAATAATCATTGGCGACCATTAGGAAATAAAGTTCGCCAGTGATACTTTTGACATTATTATGACCAAAAAGATCCATATGCACTCGCTTGAATGGTAAGTTGATAGTGTTAACCATCTTGGTAGGATGAGACCTTTTCTTCTTCTTTCCCTTCTTGCAACTAAGACAATCTTCACTCAAATAAAATCCTTTATTATTTACTCCCTTAAAAAGTTGATTATGAACTAGATAGTTCATCTTCCTCAATTGAATATAACCCATTCGCCGATGCCATAGTATTGAATCCTTTTATGATTATTTAAAGATAAAGCATTTAGTGGTACGAGAATACATAATAGCAGTATCGATGTTGAGAACATATAGATCATTCTCTCAAGGAGCATGCATTAAAAGTCCACTCGTCAAGAATCTGAAATCCCGATTTCAAGATCATACACTCCTTGTCAGGAAAATGAGTTGAGAAATTTTACCAAATATTTGATAGATACTAAAAAAATTGTTTTCCAACTCAGTGATATAATTCACTTTATCAAATATCACCGTGCCATTTGACACTGTTTCTTCATCCACAATTTGACATCCTTGGTTTCCCTCAAAATCTACATACCATCGTTATATATTTTACATCTTTAAGTAAGTATATGGTACCCGTCATGTGCCTTAAGGCTCTGCTACCCATTATCCAACATGAATCATGGGGTCTTGGAAGCCCCTGCACATAAAGTTAATGGTTTAGTGAAAAAAGGAAACCCAAGCCTTCTTGGTCTAGGGTTGTTGGCTTTTATCTAACAACATATCTTCCATACATTCATCATATTCTGATTCATAAGAAATGACATTTGTACCAGAACTCTCACAACAACTTTCAAAAAATGATTTTTTTTTCAAAGCAACTAGTTGGATTTGGATTTAATGTGTCAGATTTTGGTTTAGCCACCCAGTTTTGACTAATAGAGTTTTTCTTAACAAAAAAATTGTGACTTTTAACTCATAAACTCTCGCCATTTTCAAAAAAACTTTTAACTTTCAAATAAACTCTCACCATTTTCATAATTGTGTAGGAACGAATCTTGGTGGAGTAACCTTCTTCACATTAAGAGGTTTGACAACAAGTTTTACAACATGTGTCACAACAAGTTTCAAATGAACACCCTTTCGGATTATTAACATCATCATACTTAAATCATTCAGGACATGCGTAGAACACATGTCCTACTTCATTGCTATTGAAGCATCATCTCCGAATTGTAAACTGAATTATCGATAAAATTTGAGCTTGATTACACTCATCTTTTTCTTTAAAAAAATCTTGATTTGATTGATTTCTAAAAATAGCTTCTTTCTTAGTTTTAGAAGTTGTTTCTTTAAAAAACAAAATCTTTTTAATCATCTTTTTGGTTCTTTTAACATTTTGTTTGTTAAAGCCATGATTTTCTTTCTTATGATAGAAACTTGTTATTGCAAAATGTGTTGAATCAGTTTTACATTCTTCAATTTCAGCAATTTAACTTTCAACAGAAATTTCAGAAATTGAATCACACAAAACATTCTAAGCAAGCTTCACACACCCTTCACTCTCGCACTTAGAACTATTCAGAGACTTCACAAAATTGACATCAACCACATCAGGGTAACACGCTTTGATTTCCAAGTTCAACGCCTTTTCAAACCCCTCAGTCTTCGTTGGAACATAAGAATTTCAAATTGGATACGGAAAAACATGATATCCCAAAACATGTTCTTTGTTCCCGTTATCACCAAAATTTTACTCAAGACTAGGCATTTCGAGAATAATGTGATCAAGCACATATGAAGATGCCTCGTAGATCTTATGTTTTAAGTAAACTCTTCCAGTTTTAATCTTTATAGATTGTAACTCTTAATTAAGATAAGGATTATCATCTATGTGACGACTGATAGCAATTTATTTGTCCTTAACAGTGTGTTTAAGCATTAAAATAGTTTTCTCATATTATAAAATTTTATTTCACAAACTCTTTTCACACTTTTGAAGTTTGTCATAAGCTTACTTAACTCTTTTAAAATCTTTGAAAATTGTATTATAAATTGTTTTAAGAGTTTTAAATTCAAAATCATTTATTTCACATTTTTCACACAGTAGCTGACATTTCTCACATAAAATCACGTTAGTTTGAGTAATTACCCTATTTTCCATTAAAACTTGTTCAGGCATGGTCATTTTAACAACCTTTTCATATTCTTCAAATACTTCATCTTCAGTTTGAGAATCCTTTGCCACATTATCCTCATCATCCTCACCAAAATTTATCTTTCAATGAGGTATTTTCTAACCATTAAACCAACCTACAAAATTTTTCAAAATATCAGGAGGAAAAATAGTTTGAAAGTAGTTTAGGATAGGATGAAACTTCTCATAAGTGCGTGGTAAAAATTCCTCTTCTGAATCATCATAATCTTCATAAATAAAATCTTCAATAGATCCAACTTCTTTGATGAAGTTTGGGTTCTCAGCTTCTACAACCTTCTTAGCTACCCTTTCTTCAACATCTTTGTCCACAATCTCTAATTTCATAAACATAGCCACACTAACACAAACTCCAAATTTCTCAACAATCTATCCTTATCAGCTTCCTTAGCATATAGCTCAGCAATGTTTGCTTGGAATAGATGATTATTCCAGTTAAATCCTTCATCTACGTGTGCAACATGCATGGTTGTAAAAATCGTGCCTAGGCGCCGAGTACTCAACGAGTAATCCCCACCAAGGCCGAGTACTCCCATCTCCCAGTCGACTGCTTAGGGCTTTCCTAGCGGCTTTTGCAACCTTTGCATCATGACAAGCTTTTGTTTGTGAAGTTGATGCGCCATTTGGTTTCTTGCTAGTGTTGAATGGATGAGCATGGTTTGGTGATTTTTGATGATACATTGCTTGCCTATTGTAATCTCTTCAAAAAGGATTAGCCCATTATCTCTCACATCATTGCTAGTACACTAACATTTGAAACGTCCCTTCTCAATACATGAAAAGCACCTTACTTTAGACTTGTCAAAACAAGCTTTGAAGGAGTTCCATTTAGACAATTTCTCCTCGTTATTTCTTTAAACCTTTGTGCCATTCTAACAGCACTTGTCATACACCATCTAATATCAAGAATATCCATCTCCTTAGGATTTATTTGTTCATAGTATTCTCTTGTCATATTTAAGTTGCCAATTCTCCAGCAATAAGACACTCTTATGATTCCAAAACCGATCCAAGAAATGCCATGGGCTCTTTTACATTATCAGAAGTCAAACCATTGGTATTCTTGATATTGACAGAAAGATTGCATTGTAGAACATTATAGTTTTTGTTCTGGGAGTTGAATTGTTGATCAATTGACACAGTGCTTGAATAACTACTTCCAAATTGAGTAGTTGGTATGGAACTTTGACTCCCCACGTAAGCAGCTCCTACATATTAACACAAAATGCACATTGAACTTTAAGATTTTTATCAGTCATTGGCGTTGAATTCCTGTAGTAGAGACCATTGTCTTGAGTGGCAAGTGAAAACTTGAAATCTTCATTTTTTTGTATTCCTCAACTCAATTTCTTGAGCTTCCAGCTTTTCAGGGAATCTAGCCAAGTTTAGCCTAGCATAGGCAACAAGATTAGATTGTTGAATCATAATAAAAGTCCCCCATTCCAAAGGTAGTGCATCAGTTACCTTCTCAATGTATTCATAATCAGGCTTTTCAACTCCTAGCATTTTTATTTCATTTACCAAATGGCAATACCTTTCTATTAATTACGCAAGTGACTCACCCTTTACCATGGTAAAAAATATCAAACTCCTTTTTCAAAAGAGCCATCTTGATCTTCCTCATGTCTGGATTACCATGGTCTTTGTTTTGTAAAGCTTGCCAAATGGAATAACAAGAACCATTGTGTTGTAGCAATTGGAAGATCTCAGCTTTAATAGCTTGTTGAAACATGTTCAGAATCATCTTTTCTCTAAAAAATGTAGCTTTATCTGCACCATCAATTTGAGATAAGTGATAGTTGGTTCCGTTCTCACTTTTAGGAACGATGTATTCCTCCTCTATAGAAATTCATGTATCATAGTTCACGGATTGTACATATGTCTCAAGTTTTTCAGCCCAAGAAGGATAATCTTCCATCTTAAGAAAGTTTGGGGGTTTGTTTGATGTTCCCATTTCATTCTCCAAGTTAAGTTTTGTAACATGCTTGATGGTTGAGAGAAAAATGCATGCAAATCATCTATTGTGAAAACAACAAGAATTCAAAGTATAAGTCTTCTTGATGGATAAGTATAGCGTATAAGTTCCCCTTAGAGTATATGTCTCCCACATCGGATAAGATATACGTGACAACTTATGGCTTATAAGTCACTTATGCGTTAAAATCAAGTTATTTGAAGAAACAAGTTATACAACCAAAGTTATACGGAAGAATATATCCGTCGTATACATATCGATTAACATTTGTGCAACTTTTGAAGATGAAAATCAATGTGTTTGAATTTGTAACTTTGTAGGAATAATTTAGACTAATGATAGAATATCTTGTGAAATTTTGGTAGAAAATTGACAGTGAAATCTTCTGATATAATAGAAATAAGGTGAGAGAGATGAAAAACTTGAGTATTCTAAGCTGATATAGAACCCAAATGCTCTTATACCACTTGAAAGGACAGGTTGGTGGCGTACATGATCGTTGAAACTCACAATAATGCAATATCTACTCTTCAATTAACGTGAGGAAACCATTAGAAGGTGAAAAACCCAAGTATTCTTTTTAATTCATCTTATACTATCAAAACAGTTGAAGTATAATTAAGTATTCTTTTTAATTCATCTTATATTATCAAGAATGATCACTACTTAGCTCATAATTTCTAAGACCTATTTATAGACTTGTCAAAATCATAAACGCTACATAAGCCTTATATCCGGTGCATAACATGTGCGACGTATAAGTGTTATACGTTGTATATGACTTATGCACAACATAAAATACAAAATACATTCTCAATTCTTTCTAAAACATATAGGACCCTAGCGATAGACACTTATGCTCTAACACTTAGCAAAATCATCATCGAATTCTTTAGAAAAATCATCAAGTGCACTAACTTGAGGTTCATCATGATATACATCCTCAGTCCCTATATCATAACCATAAAGCATAACATGCTAACACATGAACTTATCCCCAGGCATATCTTTAGTGGGTTCTGGACTTTGTTCTCATCTAATGGTTGATATGGTAATTGGAATAGCAGCTCTTGCTGGTCTGGATAAAGAAGGTCTAGAGGATTATTGTTTTCTGAAAGAAGATGACACATGTAGCGTTGGTACATAACAATACTTTTTATTTGCCCTATTAATGTACTCTATAGCCTCTTCAGGGTTGATTATGTATCACCCATCAACTTCTTAACCTGCTTCTCTAACTCAAAATCTTTATTATACAACTTTCTTAGTTATTCTATGGAAAGCATGATAAGATCATTATATTGAATTGCTCTAGCTATCAAATGAGTTATCATCATTGTTGTTTCATCATCAAATTTAGGATCATCAGAGACATTTTATTCTTTAGGTTTGACATGAATTGGTTCCTTCACATTTTCCCTTTTGATTTTCTTATCTTTATTTAGTTTTGAAGATGAAGGTTTTGATTTTTCAGGAGCAGATGTTTCAAATACAATCCTTCGCTTGTAAAACCTTTTCTGATTCAAGATAGAAAAGATCCTTCAATTGAAGAAATGTTAGTCTTCCAATATCAAATTCACTCCTATCCCTAGTCCTCAACAACCCCTCTCATCTGATCTATCATGTTATAAGAAAAGAACCTTTCATCTTTTTGATAACTTTCTTCCTTGTTATCTTTTCTCTTCTTTGAACTAGAAGGAGGAGTTAACTTTGTATTCTTCAACTCTTTCTCACTTTTAGGAACGATGTATTCCTCCTCTATAGAAATTCATGTATCATAATTCACGGATTGTACATATGTCTCAAGTTTTTCAGCCCAAGAAGGATAATCTTCCATCTTAAGAAAGTTTGGGGGTTTGTTTGATGTTCCCATTTCGTTCTCCAAGTTAAGTTTTGTAACATGCTTGATGGTTGAGAGAAAAATGCATGCAAATCATCTATTGTGAAAACAACAAGAATTCAAAGTATAAGTCTTCTTGATGGATAAGTATAGCTTATAAGTTCCCCTTAGAGTATATGTCTCCCACATCGGATAAGATATACGTGACAACTTATGGCTTATAAGTCACTTATGCGTTAAAATCAAGTTATTTGAAGAAACAAGTTATACAACCAAAGTTATACGGAAGAATATATCCGTCGTATACTTATCGATGAACATTTGTGCAACTTTTGAAGATGAAAATCAATGTGTTTGAATTTGTAACTTTGTAGGAATAATTTAGACTAATGATAGAATATCTTGTGAAATTTTGGTAGAAAATTGACAGTGAAATCTTCTGATATAATAGAAATAAGGTGAGAGAGATGAAAAACTTGAGTATTCTAAGCTGATATAGAACCCAAATGCTCTTATACCACTTGAAAAGACAGGTTGGTGACGTACATGATCGTTGAAACTCACAATAATGCAATATCTACTCTTCAATTAACGTGAGGAAACCATTAGAAGGTGAAAAACCCAAGTATTCTTTTTAATTCATCTTATACTATCAAAACAGTTGAAGTATAATTAAGTATTCTTTTTAATTCATCTTATATTATCAAGAATGATCACTACTTAGCTCATAATTTCTAAGACCTATTTATAGACTTGACAAAATCATAAACGCTACATAAGCCTTATATCCGGTGCATAACATGTGCGACGTATAAGTGTTATACGTTGTATATGACTTATGCACAACATAAAATACAAAATACATTCTCAATTCTTTCTAAAACATATAGGACCCTAGCGATAGACACTTATGCTCTAACACTTAGCAAAATCATCATCGAATTCTTTAGAAAAATCATCAAGTGCACTAACTTGAGGTTCATCATGATATACATCCTCAGTCCCTATATCATAACCATAAAGCATAACATGTTAACACATGAACTTATCCCCAGGCATATCTTTAGTGGGTTCTGGACTTTGTTCTCATCTAATGGTTGATATGGTAATTGGAATAGCAGCTCTTGCTGGTCTGGATAAAGAAGGTCTAGAGGATTATTGTTTTCTGAAAGAAGATGACACATGTAGCGTTGGTACATAACAATACTTTTTATTTGCCCTATTAATGTACTCTATAGCCTCTTCAGGGTTGATTATGTATCACCCATCAACTTCTTAACCTGCTTCTCTAACTCAAAATCTTTATTATACAACTTTCTTAGTTATTCTATGGAAAGCATGATAAGATCATTTTATTGAATTGCTCTAGCTATCAAATGAGTTATCATCATTGTTGTTTCATCATCAAATTTAGGATCATCAGAGACATTTTATTCTTTAGGTTTGACATGAATTGGTTCCTTCACATTTTCCCTTTTGATTTTCTTATCTTTATTTAGTTTTGAAGATGAAGGTTTTGATTTTTCAGGAGCAGATGTTTCAAATACAATCCTTCGCTTGTAAAACCTTTTCTGATTCAAGATAGAAAAGATCCTTCAATTGAAGAAATGTTAGTCTTCCAATATCAAATTCACTCCTATCCCTAGTCCTCAACAACCCCTCTCATCTGATCTATCATGTTATAAGAAAAGAACCTTTCATCTTTTTGATAACTTTCTTCCTTGTTATCTTTTCTCTTCTTTGAACTAGAAGGAGGAGTTAACTTTGTATTCTTCAACTCTTTCTCACTTTTAGGAACGATGTATTCCTCCTCTATAGAAATTCATGTATCATAATTCACGGATTGTACATATGTCTCAAGTTTTTCAGCCCAAGAAGGATAATCTTCCATCTTAAGAAAGTTTGGGGGTTTGTTTGATGTTCCCATTTCGTTCTCCAAGTTAAGTTTTGTAACATGCTTGATGGTTGAGAGAAAAATGCTTGCAAATCATCTATTGTGAAAACAACAAGAATTCAAAGTATAAGTCTTCTTGATGGATAAGTATAGCTTATAAGTTCCCCTTAGAGTATATGTCTCCCACATCGGATAAGATATACGTGACAACTTATGGCTTATAAGTCACTTATGCGTTAAAATCAAGTTATTTGAAGAAACAAGTTATACAACCAAAGTTATACGGAAGAATATATCCGTCGTATACTTATCGATGAACATTTGTGCAACTTTTGAAGATGAAAATCATTGTGTTTGAATTTGTAACTTTGTAGGAATAATTTAGACTAATGATAGAATATCTTGTGAAATTTTGGTAGAAAATTGACAGTGAAATCTTCTGATATAATAGAAATAAGGTGAGAGAGATGAAAAACTTGAGTATTCTAAGCTGATATAGAACCCAAATGCTCTTATACCACTTGAAAAGACAGGTTGGTGACGTACATGATCGTTGAAACTCACAATAATGCAATATCTACTCTTCAATTAACGTGAGGAAACCATTAGAAGGTGAAAAACCCAAGTATTCTTTTTAATTCATCTTATACTATCAAAACAGTTGAAGTATAATCAAGTATAATTAAGTATTCTTTTTAATTCATCTTATATTATCAAGAATGATCACTACTTAGCTCATAATTTCTAAGACCTATTTATAGACTTGACAAAATCATAAACGCTACATAAGCCTTATATCCGGTGCATAACATGTGCGACGTATAAGTGTTATACGTTGTATATGACTTATGCACAACATAAAATACAAAATACATTCTCAATTCTTTCTAAAACATATAGGACCCTAGCGATAGACACTTATGCTCTAACACTTAGCAAAATCATCATCGAATTCTTTAGAAAAATCATCAAGTGCACTAACTTGAGGTTCATCATGATATACATCCTCAGTCCCTATATCATAACCATAAAGCATAACATGCTAACACATGAACTTATCCCCAGGCATATCTTTAGTGGGTTCTGGACTTTGTTCTCATCTAATGGTTGATATGGTAATTGGAATAGCAGCTCTTGCTGGTCTGGATGAAGAAGGTCTAGAGGATTATTGTTTTCTGAAAGAAGATGACACATGTAGCATTGGTACATAACAATACTTTTTATTTGCCCTATTAATGTACTCTATAGCCTCTTCAGGGTTGATTATGTATCACCCATCAACTTCTTAACCTGCTTCTCTAACTCAAAATATTTATTATACAACTTTCTTAGTTATTCTATGGAAAGCATGATAAGATCATTATATTGAATTGCTCTAGCTATCAAATGAGTTATCATCATTGTTGTTTCATCATCAAATTTAGGATTATTAGAGAAATTTTATTCTTTAGGTTTGACATGAATTGGTTCCTTAACATTTTCCCTTTTGATTTTCTTATCTTTATTTAGTTTTGAAGATGAAGGTTTTGATTTTTCAGGAGCAGATGTTTCAAATACAATCCACGCTTGTAAAACCTTTCTGATTCAAGATAGAAAAGATCCTTCAATTGAAGAAATGTTAGTCTTCCAATATCAAATTCACTCCTATCCCTAGTCCTCAACAACCCTCTCATCTGATCTATCATGTTATAAGAAAAGAACCTTTCATCTTTTTGATAACTTTCTTCCTTGTTATCTTTTCTCTTATTTGAACTAGAAGGAGGAGTTAACTTTGTATTCTTCAACTCTTTCTTGTAATTATTCAGTTCACTATCATATAAATTTGTCATTTGTGTTTATGATAGTTTATCGATTTCATCTTTATCAACTCGTCTACTCATCAACAAATTTTCTCAACAGTTCTTCACGTTCATCAGAAAAGACAGACTCGTCTCTCTCCTTTCTCTTCACATCTTTTCTTCCTAAGAAAATGAGGTTTAGATGATGTGGCCTTCTTAGCTGATATTTTCTTTAAATTTTCTTTATGTTGTTTTGTTGTGATTTTCTCTCTTTCAATTATATTCCTTGTAATCTTTAAAAATTGAACATCTACCTCTTTTCTTGACATAAGCTCAATTGTTTCATATGGGTCACCATGATCAACCAGGTATCCCTTCTTTCCACCATATTTTAGTAGTTCCTTCTCTACTTTCTCAGTCTTAGCCTTCGCTTCTTGTTCTTTTCAATTTGGCTTTAGCTTTCGATTCTTCCTTTTTTTTCTTTGAGTTAGTGTTTCACATAGTTTTTCAATGTCTTAAGTAGGCATATTCTCAATATGATTTGGAGCATATTGTAGGTTCTCAAGAACTATTTTTTTCAAGTAGCTTGATCTTTCAAGCTTTTATTTCATGTTCTTAATCATTTCCTGTATGTTTTTTAATAAGCTGGTCAAGTACTTGGTCAATTAGCTATATTTTCTTATCAAAATCCATCCCTAACTTCAATCGACTCTGAATCGTTGGATTATTCATCCTCCACTCGATCAACCTATTCTTAATATTCCTCATATGATCAATGGAAAGATGAATGTTAGGTTCATCAAAGTTTGAGGATTCAACTTCATGCTCTTTCTCAGGAAAATCATCATCAAATTCATTATATAAATAATCAAGAGCAATAATTTGAGGTTCATCATATTATACATCCTCAGTCTATTCGTCATAATCATCAACAACAATATGCACGCACATGAACTTATCCCCAAGCCTAAAATGTCTTATAGGTGTAGGGCTTCAAAGGTTCATTGAGTGATTCATCTTCATTAAATTTTATATGATCACAAATAAACTCATCTCCAGGCATAAAGTGCCTTAGGGGTGATGGATTAATTGGTTCTTTAGATAACTGCTCTTCTTCAGCAATAGGATCTTCATTCACAGTTTCAAACTTTCATCATGAATAGGCTCAGATGTAGTATACCTTTTTATTTTTCTCCCATATGGATGCCATTCTATGGCCATTTTTTGATAGTCTTTGATCACTTTTGCAATTATTTCATCAAGATTTTGTTTTGCAGCATTTTCAGTTTCAGCTTTAGAACCATCCTTTCCATCATCTCCTTCCTTCAAAATGAGAAAAGATTCTGAGATCTCTTGAGGAATATCTTCTTCATTTTCATTTTTAGCCTCCTCTCTTAACTTCTTTTCAATCTCAATCTACTCGAATAAGATCCTTTGTTTTTCAACTTCATCATTAGTGAAGGGAAAGATTGGAAATTTTGTTCATACATTTTGCTCATCCTTTCCCTTGCTAAATTTCTTGCAATGAAAGAAGTAGGATCAGTATCTAGAAATTGGTCACAAGAAGTAGGTTCAAGTTTGTTCAAGGGTTGAAGTTGACTTTCATTCTCAACTACAGCCTTGCCCTTATTCTTTCTCTTTGCAACTGACTTTGAACACTCTGGAACATGTTGACTCAAAGATTTGACATGAAATGACTCAAGGAAGATTAAGAGAGATTGGATTCTTCTCAACACTCCCTAGAAATGACTAAGTATGGAAACCGAGCACACTTGGACCTCCCAGCAAGGTTTTACTTGTCCTATCAAGGTATTTTGCCTTTCGTGCATGGTTATCTTCTTGAAGTCTTCTTTAGTGTCAATCCAAGCAGGGTTCACTATGTCTAGCAAAGGTTGTTCTTCATAGCCAAGCAAGGTTTACTTCCGAGTAGGCTCTTGGCTACCAAGCTTTTGAATCCATGTATTTGGAAGATCTAGCAAAATATTCTTTAATAAAACAGTGGTCCGAGCGTGCTTGATGGAAGTTGATAACGACTAATCTTAAGGATTTCATCGGGCAAGGTTCAACTCCGAGCAAGCTACAGTGTTACCAGCACACTTTTATTTTCTAATACGTTATTCATTAACAAAGAGTTGAAAGGATTTCTTAAGAACAAAATTTGCTCGTTAGATCTTATCGGGCAAAGTCTGCTATGGTCAAGAAGATTGAAGTCTGCTAGGTGAGTGTTTTCTAAGGAAAATACTCAGTAAAGTCTACCCAAAGAACTGTTTACCAGCATACTTCAAGGTTACCAGGTCTACTCGATGAAGACATAAGGCACAAAGCCGACCCGGAAGACCTGTTTTTACACTTAGTATATTTTTGAATATGTAATATGATTATGTACCTATCATTAGGGTTTCTAGAAGGAATGACAGCTGTCAGGTGGTGGCAGGCCTATAAATAGAATAATTTAGGGCACGCCTACCATGGGGAAGGACGGATTTTCCACTTTACACTTTTCAGACTAATCGAATATTCCTGATTTGAGTGTGACGACTGTCCTAGGATTGAACGGATAAACATACCTTACAACAAACCCTAATGATTTACATTTTATGAGCTTTCTATAAATGGAAATCTTTTGAGCGATTGTTTGTGTTTATTACATTTAATATCCTTTAGGAACAGGTAGTTTTTGTTACTGATTCTGCCGTTAACAAATAACCAATCTTTCCATAAATAGCAACGCCATCAACCTTCTTGTCGACACATTTATTGTGTGGGTTGTGACATTTATTGTGAGTTTGAGTGATCAATACGGGACCGACAAGTGGTATCAGAGCTTGTTTGTTGCTGTTTGTGTGAAGATTTATTGCTTATTGTTGATTATTTGGAGATGAAGAATAATGTGAGCTGAGTACTGTTCCATTGAATACTGACGTCAGCAACTTCGTTCTTCCTTCATTCTTCCAGATCTACAAATTTGGGTTACTTCTTTTACTTTTTTTAGTTAAAGTTTGAATTTTTATTATTAGATCTTGCTCCAATCAAATCAGATACATCAGATCTGAAGAGCTTCTCCTCAGACCTTATTAATTTTTCAACTTGGATTTTTAATCTGTTTAAATTGTTCTTTGTTTTTCTTTAAAATCATGTTACAAAATACCAAAAATATGTCTGGTTTTGAAGAGTAAGATGTATCCACTAACAAAATTCCAAGGCTGTATAGGCAGGAGAATTTTATCAAGTAGAAAGTGTTGTTTGAGGTTGTTTTGTGTTATAATGACGTGGATATGTGGAACTCCATTAAAAACATACCATATACTCCCGATGGTGCTAATTTTAATCAAATTGTGGTTGACAGAATGAATAAAATTGATGACAGAGCCCTTTCAATGATAAAGTTAGGTCTGTCTTGTGATATTTTGACCACGGTTGCACATCATAACACAGCAAAGGCTATGTATGAAGCAATACTTGAGATGTTTGAGGGAAATACAGAGCTAAAGAACATCAAGAAGCAAAGACTTAAGCAACAACTTGAGAGGTTCAAGCATAAATATGGGGAGAGATTGAAATCAATTCTTGAATGGTTTCTAGCCATTTTGAATGATCTCAGAACCACAGATTATGTGACGACAGATTCTAACTTAAACACTAATCTGTTATCATCATTGCCCAAAGAATGGTATACAGCTAGTAAGTTCATTATTCAGAAGCCAAACTTTGAACAACTCAAGCTGGATGATGTAATTTTCTTTCTTCAAGCTGTTGAGATAGAGATGATTGAAAATGAAATGATAAAGGAAGAGAAGCCCTATTTCCAGGTGTCCAATGTACTGATTGCACCTACGGGAAACTTGTCCACCGAAAACCAACAACAGATACCTATCATTGAAGAACCTACTGAACATGGTGTTGATACACCAAAAGATTTTGTTGGTGGTAGTTCAAGTCACCAAGGTAGCCAGTCAAGGTTTAATGTCCAACTGTTAGATGACAATGAATCTGCGTCTGCGTCTATGGCAAGGTTTAATGTCCAACTGTCCAACTGTTACATTTTCCTTAGATGAAAATGTCCGACTGTTAGATGACAATGAATCTGTTTGGTCCGGTGAATCGTGTGAGTATTTCTGGGGATTGGTATTGTCTTGTTGTCACTGATGATTATTCAAGATACTCATGGGTGTTATTTATGAGTTAGAAAGATCAAACGCCCGTTTTGGTACAAAACCTTATCACTAAGATCGAATCACTATGCAAACACAAGGTGAGGAGAATTCGAAGTGATAATGATACTGAATTCAAGAACACTTTGTTAGATTTATTTTGCATTCTAAAAGAAATTCGTCGAGAATACAGTGCACCCTGTGTACCACAACAAAACGGTGTTGCTGAATGAAAGAAAAGAACTTTTATTGAAGCTACAAGAACTATGGTTGTTGATTCTAAGCTTCCCGTTCAATTCTGGAATGAGGCAGTGAATACAGCTTGCTATACGCTTAATCGGGTATTAACTGTTAAACGACTCAAGAAGACAAGTTACGATCTTTTAAAAAATCGAAAGCCTAACTTAAAGTATTTGGAACGTTTTTGGGTGTCCTTGTACAATACTGAAGAAGGACGCAAGTAAATTTGAAGAAAAAGCCATTGTAGGATATTTATTGGGATATGCATCTCCAAAGAAACGAGTATTCAATTTTACGTTGTGTTGAGGAATGGTATCATGTGGACTGTCAAAAGTAAATCACTCCTCCTCAAGGGAAAGGTACCAACTGGATGTTTGACTATGATGGCTTATTTAATTCATTTACTCCATCAACTAAGAACATAGATGAAGATCTGGTTCGAGCATCCTTTGAAGATCATTTGGCTATTCCAAGATTTTCAAGTTCGAATGATGTTGAAGCTCCAACTTCTGCTCCATCTGAAGATCCATGTGATGATAATCTGGTTGATAATGTATCTACTTCTTCATAAGATGACAATCAAGCTGATGAACCGATTATTGAACATGACAGTGATAATGTCTCATCTCCTGAACTTGGTGAACATTACATTAACTTATTTGATAATGTTGTTGTTCCTGAGAATCCCACTCTTCGGATTCATGTATATCATCCACAGGAAAACATCATTGGAGAACTTGATTTGGGTGTACAAACATGTCATCAAGTTGCTTCGTCAAGTGAGAATAACATATTGTGTGCATATGCTGATTTACATTCATCGGGAATTGTAAATCTTGCTAAATTCACTTGCTTTCTATCCCATGTTGAGCCAACGACGCCTCATATGGCTCTTCAAGATCCTTCTTGGGTAGAAGCTATGCAAGAAGAATTAGAACAATTTGCACGTTTGGGTGTTTGGGATTTAATCGATAAACCTGCTAGAGTCAAGAAAGCTATTCCAACTAAGTGCGTATTTAAGTGTAAGAAATACGATCGAGGGGTGATCGTGAGAAACAAGGCACGCTTAGTGGTGCAAAGTTTTCATCAGCAAGAGGGTATTGATTACATAGTATTATATGCTCCAGTTGCAAGATTAGAGTCGATTCAAATCTGTCTAGCATATGTTGCTTATAAGAATATAAAGGTTTATCAAATGGATGTTAAAAGTGCTTTTATCAATGGTGAACTACACGAGGAAGTGTTTGTCCTACAGCCTCCTGGTTTTGAAGATCCTGCTTATCCGGACCGAGTTTACCGATTAAACAAGGCCCTGTATGGTCTACATCAAGCCCCGAGAGCTTGGTATGGCACGCTCGCCGACCATCTGACTGATAACGGCTTCAAAAGAGGGACTGTCGACTACATTTTATTTCATAAGACTGTTGGTGATGATCTTCTCCTAGTTCAGATTTATGTCGACGACATTATCTTTGGATCTACGAACGACAAGTTGTGTAAGGAGTTTGAGAAGTCCATGCAAACGAAGTTCAAAATGAGCTCGATGGGAGAAATTAATTTCGTTTTAGGGTTGCAAGTTCACCAATCTTCGACATGAATCTTTATTCATCAGACCAAGTATGTGAACGATGTCTTGAGCCGATTCAAGATATTTGCCGGAAAAATCCCTTCAACTTCTCTCCCCGTGGGTCACAATTTATCACCGGATGATTTGGAGGATACCGTTGATCCTACCCTCTATCGTGCCATGATCGGATATTTAATGTATCTAACAGCTTTTCGCCCCGACATTATGTTTGTTGTTTGTCTTTATGCTAGGATTCAAGCATGTCCCCGAATGACTCACGTAGCTGCAGTTAAACAAATACTTCAGTATCTGAGGGGAAATCCAGACATCGGGTTGTGGTACCCCAAGGACGATAACTTTGAGCTTACTGCCTTCTCTGACTCGGACTATGGAGGTTGCAAGATAAACTTCAAATCAACGACGACAGGGTGCCAATTTTTAGGAAACCGGCTTGTTTCCTGGTAGTGTAAAAAGCAGACGACGGTCTCCAGTTCAACCGCTGAAGCTGAGTATGTTGCAGCCTCGAGTTGCTGTTCCTAGGTTCTGTGGATACAACAACATCTTCACGACTACGGTTTGAAGTTTCTTAATATTCCTATTTTGATTGATAACTCTGCCGCTATGTCTATCACAAAGAATCCCATACAACATTCAAAAACAAAACATATCGAAATTCGATATCATTTTATACGGGATTGCTTTGAGAAAAAATTAATTGACCTTGAAAAAATACATACTGACTTTCACAAAGCCGATTTATTTACCAAAGCCTTTGATAAAATGTGTTTTCAATATTTTCTTGGTTTAAATGGATTGAAGACTCTCATTAATATTCAGAAACAGGAATAACTATCTTTCTTTTCTGTTAAATGTTATTTTAAAATTTATCTTCTCTTTAGGTTTTAGGGGGTGATAAATTAGAAAATATAAAAATATTTTGCTTTTCATTTGTATATATAAAACCCAAAAACATTAACAAATTTTAAAATCCAAAATCATTAGAAAATTAGAAAAGTCAAAAAGATTGTGTTTCTAGTATGTATAGAAAAAATCCGAAAATCCAAAAGGATTATGAAGTTTATTTTGTTTATAAGAAAATTGAAAAAGACAACAAGATTGTGTTTTAAGATGTATAGAGAAAAACCAAAAAGATTATCTACATTTGAAGGACATGTACTTGTATATGTTTGGTCCTGACATTTACTTGTAAATGATCAGGTTAGACATTCGCCTGATAATGGAAAGTAGTTGGGGTGTTTGTTATGCGTTTTAGATTATTTTCTCGCTGAAAATTATGTCGGTTATTTAAGTTTGTGAAGCATGCTTGCATGTTTTGGTCCTATTATTCACTTGTGAATTGATATGATAGCCATTTATTTATAGACTTAAGTTAACTGAGGCGATTAAATTTATCTTATTTTGTTTTTTTCTCCTCAAAATTTTGAGTTTTTGAAGCAAAAAGAGAAAATGATAGTACATTGACTATCTTGACCCCAAATCAAGCAAGAAATAAACTTAAAAGACTTTGTGCTTAATTGAATTGGTGCATTGGTAGGTCTTAAAACAAACAAGTAGAGTAAAGTATGTGATATAAACATAAATAAATGCCAAATTGAAAGAGGTGTTAGTCTCTAGCAAAAGTCTCAGTGAGGATGGCAAAATGTAATAACCTGTCATACTCAAGCCTTATACTTGTTTGATCACCCAAAAATAAAATAAAGCAAATAACAAGCTTTGAGGTTCTGGACACTGTGAGTCTTTATGCGGCTTAATCATCTGGCTATTCATATGCATGAATATTTCACTCGCTTTTAAGAGCAAACCCAAAGTCATTAAACTTGATCACTACTGTACCTTGTACAAATCAAAATTACTGACTTGATCAAAATCCGCTATTAGTCATACATTGTTCCTCCCTTGCGCGCGTCTTAATACCATTAAGAAACGGACCCCAGGGGATACAATGTATGTAAGCCGACATTTGGACTGTGCATACTCACTCATAATGACAGAAAATCAATGCATTGATCATAAACTTCTATAAAATTCAAATTTTGATCAACAATATAATGGTTTAAGTCAAGTTAGGGTGATATGGCAAAATCAAATTAAGCTTGAACCGAGATTAGAGGCTGATAGTTTCTGATATTCTGTGCTTTAATTTAATCGTTAATCATATCACAAAAACGCTTGAAAGTTTGTTATTAGATTTAAGTGGACAAGAATACCAATGACCGACTTAACGCCAGTCACAATATCGCTGAAATATAAAGTTGTGATGGAAGGGAAATTTGGTCTATATGATTCTATGCTCAAACTCGACAAAAATCCAAAAATATGTACTACTTTTGAAAAATCATACAAAAACACAAAAATATTTTTTTCTTGTTTTAAATTTTCGGATAATTTTCTAGTAAATATTAAGTTTTATGTCAATATTTCAAATCAAAAGATTAAAATACAAAAAGATTTTACGCTTTTATTTTTACATATTATTTAATTTCGTTTATGTTATCGGTTTCAAAACGTGAAACGGTTTTAGGATATTCAATTATCGAGTATGGGATCTCGATAATTCTTTTAATTTAAATAATTTATTTATTAAATTTTCTATTTATTAATTTTTATTTTAATTCATCTAATTTATTTATTTATTTAAAATAAAAAAAATCATAATTCGTTAATAATGAATAACGAATTAGGTTGTTTTAACGAACTACATCCTAGTTTGTTCTCCCAATTCGCTTTCGCAGTCTGTAACAAAACACACCCAATTCGTTTTGCATATTTAACGAACTAGCCATGAATTAAACCTACTTCGTTATGACACGTATTTAGTGAACTTAATGAATAAGGTGATTCGTTAGTTCAAAATTCAAACGAACCATCTGATTCGTTACCTTGGAAAGCGTGTTATGTCAGACTATATAAGGAAATGTGAAGGTGGTTCGTCACACTATTCACCTTCTTCTTCCTTACTTGCAAAGTCACTCTGCTCAAATTTTTAAGAATATTTGATTTTCATTGTTCTGTGTTTTATCATATATTAGTGCTCGTAAGGTAATACTGATCATAACGCCATCATTTTCGTCAAATCTTATTAGGGTTTGATGGGTTAAATATAAGGTTTTGTTATCGGATGTTTGAGGATTCTTTGAACCTTGATCTATACACTCTATTAACAAGTTATATACCTTAAATTTGTTACCATTATGATCAGAATGTTTATCTGAGATCAATGGTGTTATTTAATTATGTTTTGAATACTGATTGATGGGATAATTATGTATGGTTTCATTGGGTTTTGACGCTTCGTTCAAACCCTAACTTACGTAATCTATTCCATGTTTTGAACCTTCAAATCGTTACCATTTGAGTCGCTGTGGGTTTTCGAGACCTTTATGGTTGTTTGTTTGGATACTCATCGATAATTATGGAGTAATCGATTCCCGATTTACAATTTTGACTTTCAGTGTTCTTGGTTAATTTTGACCTTGACAACAAAAGTCAAAGATTAAGCTGTGATGGCCATTCGTTATACTTAGCGAATTGGAACTCATTCGTGTCCAATTCGTTAAGTCAATCACACGAATTAGAATAGCGAATCATTTTATTAACGAATCAGATGTTTATTCGTTAAATTATAACGAATTAGATGCTAAATTATAATGAACTAGTTCTTAATTTGCTATTTCTTCTTCGTTAATAATTTACTTGATATCGAATTAGCTGATTCGTTATAAACTCTGTAACGAATCAGACTAATTCTTAACGAATGACATATTAAAATTTAATTTTAAATTTTGTTATTAATTTTTATGTAATAAATTTAAAAGTTTTACTTTTATGATTACTGAATTTTAATAATTCTCGATGGCTTTATTTTAGACTTATGGCTGAGAACATGGAACAAGATCCGCCAGTTGCTGACCAACAACAACAGCAACAACAGCAGAATCTGCCTGTACTTCCTTATGATACTCGGCATAACGTCTGTGCCTTTGTTGGTACAAATTTTGCAGATGAAAATCTTTTTGGAGGATTATTGGAGTTTCTTCATCGTTCTCGCATTCACTACTCTATCACTGCTAATCCTGAAGTCCGTGTAAGTACCATTCGTCAATTTTGGAATACGGCGAGATACATTGAAGTTGAGAAGTACATTACAACAACAATCAACCGAACGCCTATCACCGTTGATATTGATGTGATTCGACGTGTACTTCAATTTGGAGATAACATTGATAATCCTTGTGAATTTAACAAGGATTTGATCAAGGGCTTATTTCATCGTGTATTCTACGAATGTGATCTTGGTGATTCATTGCTTGGGAGGTCGTAGAGGAGGCTTTGATGATTGGGTTGTGTCCTACGTACAAGTATCTTCTACATGTGTTGATCCATTGCTTGGGAGGTCGTAGAGGAGGTTTTGATGTATGCCGTGCCATGTTGCAGTCAGCTTTTGTGGCACTTGTTCTCAAAAAGCAGTTTAACTTCTCAGAGATGACCTTCTATCATCTTAAAGAACAGTTTCTGCAAACGCTCCAGAAGAAGAAATTCCTGATGTATCCATGTTTTCTCCAGTTGATTATTCAAGACTTGATTCCAAATTTGGTCATCGATCAAACATTGGTAGATGACGTATTGGAATTTGATCACATGTCGGCAGATAATATTCGAAGAATGAAGCTCTATCGAAAGGAAACACCTAGGACCAAGCTTTTGATTGCTTATTTGGTGAATCCAGAAAATGTATGTCCTGACGATGATCGCTGGATCCATGATGATTCAAATTCCGAGTGTGAGGAGTGACCAGGTGGGAACGAAGGTAATGATGGTGATAATGATGTAGGTGGAAATGATGGTGGTAATGGTGGTGCTGGTAATGTTATGGGTGATGTTCCTGCTTTACAACCTGCTGAGGTTGATGCGGCCTTAGCTGGTGCTATAGATGCTAACCATAAAAGGAAAGGAAAGGGATTGGTGAAAGAAGGTTCATCAAAGCGTCGAGTGTCGGCTGGTGCAGGCATCTCGTTTGGGGTTCAAAATCCAAGGTCGTCCACACCTCAACTCCCGGCGGTGCCGCTCACTACTAGCACCCCGGAGCTTACCTTGACGACTACGCTTACGTCGGATCCACAGCTTGGTATGATTCCTCACTCAGTATTATCTACTATACCAAGGCCGACGACTGCTACTTCGGTGGTTCCTCTTACACCAACAATGATGCCTCCACCAGATATTTCATTTATGAGGCTTATTCGTCCTATGGGACCAGTTCAGCCTATTCCTCCTTCTTTTGCTGCATCACCTCACGATCAGCAGATGAGCATGGTGTTGAGTCTATTACATTTGTATGAAAATCAGATATCTGCTATTCGTATGAATCAAGAACGTATGATGGAGAACCAGAAGAAGCTGCTAAGCTACGTGTCCTTTTGTCAAAAGGAAACAAAGGCCCTTCGTGTGATTGTTGAGTCTCAAGGGGTGAAAATTAAATAACAAGAGGATCTTATTTTGCAACTTACGTGAAAAGGTGATGTGCTGAAAAAGCTCAAGAATGATGATGAGGATCCGAATGAGTCTGATGCTGGTGGTGAGACTAAACAAACTCAAGACCCAGCTTCTAGTGCAGGTACGAGTTCTGTTGATGATTCAGAGCAGGTTATTGTTTATCTTGATTATTCGGCTGCAAAACCGATTGAGATGATCGAGGCCGATACTGTTATTTTTGTTGATGTTGAGGGGGTGATTAGAAGCATGGTTAATGCTGATGAGATAGCTATTGGGCAGTTTGTTGAGAAATCCCTGACACGAGAGCAGATTGTTCTCTTGCTTGGTCTGAACGAAAACGAATTGACCGTGTTAGAAGCTGAGCCCGATATTGAGGTTATTAATGATGATGAGATCTTAAATGATCTAAATGTTGAGTTGAGTACGGGTTTAATTTATGAGAATGATGAGGTTGAGGTTGAGGATGTGACTGCTGAGGAATACCCTGATTTGTTTCAACATACCAATGTTGATCACGTTGCTCCTATATTTAATGAAGAAACTGTCAAAGAAGCAGAAGATCATCTTGAGAAGGCGTCCAAAGGAAAGAATGTCGTTGATACAAGATTTGACTGGCTTGAAAACCCAACCGTTGATGACATTCTTAGATGGTTCAGACATAAGAAAGCTTGTAAGATCATCGAGGCATTTTGGTATGTGGATCAGGAACAGAAAGAAGAAGCCGATGCACGTGCCAAAGCCAACCAGAAGACTACATTCAAGGCCGTGTCGAAAGTACAAGGTGATATTGTTTCTTGTCTTTTTGATTCTGATCTAAAAGTGTGTATTATCAAATGGGAGAACGGTGTCCAGTACTATGAAAGGATGTCTGATGTTCTCTCATTACCGAGATGGGACGTAAGTACTCTGGCGTATCGTCCATTTGATAATCGTGGCGGGAATCATCATGCAAGTTGGTTTCACCAACATTTATTGTTTGAGGTAAACCACGGTTTTAAATTTTTTTAAGCCATAGATTCCAATCCGTAAGTGTCTCGATGAGATCGACCCAGGGACAGGTTGGAGGAAGCTGGTCCTTAAGGTAAAGCCGCCGAATACAATGAAGCGTGTGCCGGTGAAGCCGATGAATCAACATATTTATTTATCTATCAACCGCTGGTATTACGACAATCGTACTGGCGAGGCCGTCATTGTCCTTGGTAAAGGTTTAAAGACTGTGCAAATCAAGATCATCGATTTAATGTGGTTAGTTAATTTAACTGAGACTGCCATCGACGTGCTACACAAGAATAAGATATTGATCGAGCGCAATGAAGACTATGATCTGGCTATGAAGTTCCAACGCGTGGTGCGTGTATGTTATGAGAAC
The DNA here is from genome assembly GCF_021521415.1 of Bidens hawaiensis. Taxonomy (NCBI): domain Eukaryota; kingdom Viridiplantae; phylum Streptophyta; class Magnoliopsida; order Asterales; family Asteraceae; genus Bidens; species Bidens hawaiensis. The sequence goes on from NW_027504882.1 coordinate 44,070, forward strand.
GGGATTCATAGTTGCAGAAATTGGCAGTCCAAGCGCTTCAAGTAAAGTAAAGACAAAGAGCTCAAGACGAGAGGTGTCTGTTAGCACACGGTTTTGCTTCTCGAGTCTTTGTGTTTATTGTTAACGTATTTGTCATTTGATTTATGTAATAAACATTTAATTTATCTATGTAATTCGTAAAAGTATTGTCCAGTTCGCTAAGGATGTTTAGTGAACTAGATCTAAGTTAATTTCCTCCTGATTTGTTAAGGATGTTTAACGAATCAGGGGGTGATTCGTTAAGTTATTTACTTTCAATGTATGTAACGAAGTGGACTCTAGTTCTTTATGGAATGTTAACGAACTAGGTCCATCTTCTATATATAGTGGCATCTGTCCACTGTTAAGTTAAGTTTTGAGATTACCATTAACGAATTGCTGTCCAATTCTCTCTCAATCTTCACCATCATATTAATATTATCAATTCACATACATAAAACTAATATATACATATATAACAATATAATCAAGAATAACAATGAACTAGATCCTTAGGTTAATTATTTATATACATATCAGATCCGAGATCTGCGTGTGTTAAGATTAATCAAACCGAGTTCAAACAGAAGACATCAGCTGCCCCAAAACAGGGAGAATACTCCAACCAATGAGCCAACTGGTACTGATGGTGATAAGGAGGTGGCTGATGATGAGGATGAGACTGTAGTGCCAAGTGTGGATGAAGGATTGAAAAACATCTTAAGTGCCTATGGTGATAGTGAAGATGAGGAAGATAGTGGAGGGAGAATGATCTTGGATGAATATTATGAGGGAGATAGGTCTGATGATGATGTTCAAAACTATGATGTGAGTAATGATGAAGTGTTGAATACTCTCTATGGAGATTTTGATAATGACTTGTTGAGGAGAGAAAGAGAGATTGTTGATGAGTTGGAAAATCAAAATGTGGTGACATCAGAAGCTGCTGCAACTAATGTTGTGGATGCCAATATACTTATTGAAGAAATTGCCACTGATACTGTGATGGATGATGCAGTGATGGCTGAGTGTGCTGCTGTTGAGGAACCAATCTTAATTGAAATTCCTGAAGAAGGTTCGAAGAAAGCTAAGCATGATAAGGAGATGAATGACTTGGAGGAGGATATTGATAACTTTCCCTCGGGAAAGAAGTGGAAAAGAAAAGAAGATTAGAAAAGGGGAAAGCTATTGCTGCTAATGATGAGGAGGAAGAACATATTCCCATAAAGAAAGTAAATGATGAGGATGATGAAGAGGATGAAAATACTGTTGCTGCAAAAATACTTGAAAAAGTCCTTAATGAAACAAGGGAGAAGGAATTTATTGCCCAAACCCTAACTGCAGAGCAATTAGCATGGCAGGAAACCTTGGTTGAACAAGCCAACATTGCCAAAATCCTGAATCAAGAAGAGGAAGAAGATCAGGATGTCATTGACATGTTAATTAGTTAATTAAAGTGAAGGGAGCTGAAGAGGTTGACAATTAATTGGCAATGGTTATAGATGCGTTTAGTCTACCCAGAATGAACCTAATAAAGAGAATGAAGAATCTATGAAACAGGGGGAGACTGATGAAACTTTTGAAACTTTTTCGAAGAATGCTTCCAAAATACATGAGGAATTCATTTCTAAAGTGAAATGGTTTGAAAAGATAAATAGAAGAAAAAGGAAGGCTGGAGTGCAGACTGAGAAGTCAGCCAAAAGGGGTAAATGGGATCAGAAGAATGAATATTTTGTTGAAAGCCTTGAGCAGCAGGAAGTTTTTTAAAGGCAATTCCTATTCAAATGATAAGGCCAGAGGACCTACCTGAAGATGTCCCAACCCCTGAAGAACCAATGATTGATGCTGCACTTGAGTCTACAGAAGAGGAAGATGACTCTGAAAATGATGATAATAATGATGATAAGGGTAAAGCTGCTGAAAGGTTGATATTGTGTCCCCACAATTGGAAATAACTGATGAACAAAAGACAAATATCCATCAAAGTCTTGATGATGCGAGGAGTAATAATCCTTTTATTGTGAGTCTGATTAGACATTGCTTTAAATTTGAAGATCTGGCTCTTTTGACTAATGAGGAGTTGCAGAATAAGTTAGATGAAGAAGGGGATTTAATCAAGAAAAAGGTGGAGAAAAAGAATAAGGAAACACAAAGATTTAGAAATTATCTAAGACTCTATAATTTTTCTAAAAAAGATTTAAGTCACTTCTAGTATGAACAACTTGAAGAAGCTTACATTATAACAAAAGAAGCTGAGAAAAAGGTAGAACGGGACAGACTTGTTTTGAAAGCTTCAAACCAAAAGGAAAAAGCTGCTAAGCTCTACAACAAATTTGGTGGAAAGTGCAGATTCTTGATAGAGCATGGTAGAACTGTTGATGATGTGGGATTAATGCCTAAAGAGATGGTTGAAAGAGAATTTAAAATTTTGACAAGAAGAATTAAGGATGAGTCAACCACCAAAAAGAAAAGGCCAAATGTCACACACTCAAAATCCACTAACGGAGTTTTACCGTCAGAGGGTGTGAACTAACAGTATCGGAATCATTAGTTATAATCAAACCAAAAATAAAGTTTTCAAACCATGAAAACGTTTAAGTGTAAATAAATGCGGAAGCGTAAAACCTTTAACCAAAAGTTGCGTCACGCAGGACGACTTATAAACCCAAATAATAATAGTTTAAAACAAGTTTGCATAAACAATAGCGTTCATAGTAATGCATGATCCTATGCCGCGCTCCCGCCTCGGCTACCTGAGAATAACATACTAAAAGTGTCAACACGGGGTTGGTGAGTTCAAAAGTTTATATCAATAAAGCGTTTACGTTTGCGTTTTGCGTTTTGCGTTTTGCGTTACCAGATAGTGTTAAATCAATTATATCTCCATAGGTAGCTAGCCTATAAAACAAGTATTACTAAGTGTTCGACACCGAAGCTGACTGTTTATAATGTGCCTTGCCACCAGGTCTGTCCCGACCATGGTAATGTGTTAGCCAAAATTACACCCACTCGACCTCCAGTCGAGCTTAGCGTTGGGTGGGGTTTGTCAAACCCAGTAGTACTACTCAACAGTGACACGCTATTATCCAATATTAAACGGTTCGATGTGTGAAGGACTTCAGTTTTTTCGTTTGCCACTTAGCCTTTACAAGTGATATATAACAATTAACAAAATCTAAAAGCGTTTTGGAGTATGTATTCTCCCCCAAATGAAGAAGCGTTTAAAAGAGTTAAAAGGGGAACGTGAAACTCACTGTTTGCGAAGAATTCCAAAAACAAGTCACCCAAGTGATGCGCGTCACAGAAAACCCTCACTAGCGTTCTAAAACAAAAAGGAGATTTTCTAAGTGTTGGAACTATTATCGAGTCTCTAGACTCGGCACATAATATCTATGCACAAGATACGGTTCGTGTTTCGTTTGTGAATTGTGTGTGTCTCAACAAACACATTCGTGATACGTTACATGTGTAAGCAACTATTTACGTGTCAAGTATTAATAGTGTACATTTCTAGCAATTATTCCCCGCAAGAGAAATTTGGTCAAAACATAACAATTATCTACCAATTAGCACGTTTCAAGTATTTTCACAAAGTTCAGCAGCTAGTTTCAGCAAGACAGAATTCTACTTGAAAGATTACTCTATTCAACAGATCATAACATCTCAATTAATTCACCAAAACTCGTCACGAAAGAATACATGAGTTAGGTTTCCAGAACATATTTTATTGTATTTTTATTCCACATAGATTTCTTACAATGATCAAAACATTACAGCAAACTCACAGCAGTCAAAATCATGCGCAACAAAATGTTATTTGTTATTCCCGTTAAATGAAAAATCCAACTAATGCAAGAACAATTGGGTTAGGTTCTTAACTCAATAATTTAACTTCCAGAAGTGGAACCAACCCATTTGGCCTTGTAGTTCATGAGATATGATAATTACAGAACAACCTAACAGCAGGTCTCACAATTCAGATTTGCACTTCAGTTTTGTAAAATAATAAAAGTTAACCTTTTCTCGTCCAAAAATTACAAACTTGGTCTTTATAGAAACTAGACTCAACATAGCACCTTTTAGTGTTAAAAAACTCGACCAAATTCCACATTAACATTTAGTTACAGTTATCTAAACATAACTTACAATCTGTCCAGTACCAGTTTTGACCTTTAATCACATTTAAATCGTTTGAACAACCAAAACACCTCCAAATTAGGCGTGGTTGGGTTTTCTGGAAACTAGACTCAGAGTACTACCTCTTAGACACATAAATAGCTCACTTTGCTTTTATATTTAACAAGTTACATGCCGTTCAAGTTTAACAATCTCTGCTGTCAAAACTTAGCAAGCACAAACAATCGTCTAACATGCATCCCAAGCATACGACATAACTCCAACATGCAATAAACATCATTAATCATAAATATCAATAGTAACCCTCTAGGGTTTACAAGTAATAAATGATTTAACATTCTTCCACCGTTCAAAATCACATATGATCATCAAAATCAATAACTAACGCATAATCAATCATCAAGCATAACATCAAACCCTAGTTCATCTTACTCATAATTTTCGTGACCTAGGGTTTTAGATTAACCCATTCAAGATAAAAATTTAACATGTATAATACATATGATAGTTGTTTATACCTTCCTAGCACCTTAATCTTCAACCAAACTTGAAAAATCTTGTGTGTATGTGTGTGTGTGATTGACGGCAGCCAAGAGAGCAGGGGGGGGGGGGCGATCGGGATTAGAGAGAGGAAGAGATTTAGGGTTTTGTTATTATTAAATAATAACATGTTACATCAAGGCCCCTCAACTTCTAATTATTACCTTTATAGCCTAAAGTAACTTGTTTGCATCTTGAGTTAACGTTTTAAACAATTTTATCAAATAACACATAAGCCTAACACATAATTATCACATAATTATTGTTTGGATGATTTTCGTTTATTCACCAATGATTTGCGTCAACTCGTTTGCGTTTCGGTGCAATCCCGAAAGACTACACATGTATTAATTGTCAAGCGTCATTTAAAACTCTATTTTAAATGAAATGAGATATGCGTTATAGATCCAGTGATCTTAAGTTTGAATTGACAGAGTTTGGATTAACGGAGTTAACCTGAAATTGACGAGTGTCACATCATTCCCATGTTAAAGAATTTTCGTCCCGAAAATTTGAGTTAAGTCGCGATGAGTGTCTGAAAAGCAAGAAAAATTTTTCAGTTTGTCATATCATCCCCTAGTAGAAAGAAATTTCATCCCGAAATTTAATTAATACCTCTGGTGATTTCTGACGGTTTGACGGGTTTCGCAGTTTTCTGTGTTTGGTCAACCCTTCAAAAAGGTGAGGATACTTTTTCATCATTTGATCCTCGCGTTCCCACGTGAACTCCGGTCCACGTCTCGAGTTCCAACGAACCTTAACGATTGGAATCTTGCTGTGCTTGAGTGTTTTGGTTTCCCAATCCAAAACTTCGACGGGTTCTTCAATGAAGCGTAGTTGTTCATCAACATGCAATTCGTCCAAAGGGACTGCTTGGGTTTCATCGGATAGGCATTTCTTCAAGTTGGATACATGGAATACATTGTGTACACCACTGAGTTCTGTTGGCAAATCCAGTCGGTACGCCACCGGACCAATGCCTCAGTTATCTGATAGGGACCAACGTATCGTGGGTTGAGTTTATTTCGCTTCCCGAAGCGAACCACACCTTTCCAAGGTGAGACTTTGAGTAATACTTGGTCGTTCACTTGAAATTCAAGAGTCTTTCGACGCTTGTCGGCGTAACTCTTTTGGCGATCTCGTGATGCGGCCATACGGTTGCGGATTTGAACAATCTTTTCAGAGGTTTCAAGTACTAGTTGTGGACCAGTGATTTGGCTATCACCCACCTCTGCCCAGCAGAGAGGTGATCGACACTTCTGTCCGTACAACGCTTCAAACGGCGCTGCCTTAATGCTTGCGTGGTAGATGTTATTATACGAAAACTCTACCAATGGTAAGTGAGGTTCCCAACTTTTTCCGAAATCCAACACGCATGCACGCAACATGTCCTCCAAGGTCTGAATGGTGCGCTCACTTTGCCCATCCGTCTGAGGATGGTAGGCTGTGCTCATATCAAGGCGGGTGCCTAGTGCCCTCTGTAGTGACTTCAAAAAATGCCAAGTGAAACGGGAATCTCGATCAGATATGATTGAGACGGGCACTCCATGTCTAGACACTACTTCTTTCATGTAGATGCGAGTCAGTCTTTCCATTTTGTCCGATTCCTTGATTGCTAAGAAATGTGCAGACTTAGTCAACCGGTCAACGAACATCCTGATGGTATCGTATCCCGTCGGTGTTTTGGGTAATCCCGTGATGAAATCCATTGAAATGTGTTCCCATTTCCACATTGGGAGTTCCGGTTGCTGTAGCAAACTAGATGGTTTCTGATATTCTATTTTGACTCTTGCACAAGTCAAGCATTTGCTCACGTAGGTGGCAATTTCGGCTTTCATGTTTGGCCACCAGTAAAGTGCCTTTAAGTCAAGGTACATTTAATCTGAGCCAGGGTGGATGGAATATCGAGCCTTGTGTGCTTCGGACCCCTTCCGATTTGGCTTCAAGTTGCTTGTTCATGCCCCGCTTGAGTTCTGATGGGAGATTATCATCTTTCAAGGCTTCGAGTTGCGCATCGCGAATCTGATCGGGTAAGTTGGCGTGAATCGTAAGTTGTAATGCTCGCACTTGCCTCGGTTTATCGGTTTCTTTTCTGCTGAGAGCGTCGCCCACAACATTGGCCTTGCCAGGGTGGTACTTGATGGCACAATCATAATCCTTAAGCAGCTCGACACAACGACGCTGTCGCATGTTCAGCTCTTTCTGATCGTAGATATGTTGGAGACTCTTGTGGTCGGTGTAAATGGGAAACTTGGTACCGTACAAGTAATGCCTCCATATCTTAAGGGCAAACACCACAGCTCCAAGTTCCAAGTCATGGGTCGTGTAGTTCTTCTCATGAATTCGTAGTTGTCGAGAGGCATAGGCTATAACCTTATCGAGTTGCATCAGCACGCAACCGAGACCTTGTATCGATGCGTCACAATGTACCTCAAAATTTTCTGTTCCCTCGGGAAGGGCTAGGATAGGGGCGCTACAGAGTTTGGTTTTCAACAGTTGAAAAGCGGATTCTTGCGCGTCAACCCAATTGTACTTAGTACCCTTGTGAGTCAAAGCGGTGAGGGGTTGAGCAATCTTTGAAAATCCCTCGATGAAACGTCGGTAGTAGCCGGCCAGTCCTAGGAATTGTCGCACCTCAGTCGGAGTCTTAGGTGCTTCCCAGTTTTTGATAGCCTCTACTTTGCCGGGATCGACATGGATACCATTCTCATTAATCACATGTCCTAAGAACTGAACCTCGTGAAGCCAAAATTCGCATTTTGAGAGTTTAGCGTACAGTTGTTCCTTCTTTAGTAATTCCAGAATTAACCTCAAGTGTTCTTCGTGGTCGGTCTTGTCCTTGGAGTAGACGAGGATATCATCAATAAAAACAATCACAAACTTGTCGAGGTACGCCTTGCATACTCGATTCATGAGATCCATAAATACGGCTGGTGCGTTGGTTAAGCCAAAAGGCATAACCGAAAATTCGTAGTGACCATACTGAGTTCTGAAATCCGTCTTTGAAATACCTTCTTCGCGCACTCTTAATTGATGGTAACCAAATCTCAGATCGATCTTCGAGTAGTAACTCGATCCTTGCAGCTGGTCGAATAGATCATCAATTCGGGGTAAGGGATAACGGTTCTTGATCGTCACCTTGTTCAACTCTCGGTAGTCGATGCACATGCCGAATGTCCCGTCCTTCTTTCGAAAAAATAAGATAGGGGCTCCCCAGGGTGATGAGCTAGGTCGGATAAAACCTTTATCCAACAAATCTTGCAGTTGAGTGGACAACTCCTGAAGCTCCGCCGGTGCGAGCAGATACGGGGCTCGAGCTATGGGTACTGCACCGGGGGTCAACTCGATTTGGAACTCGACTTGTTGAATAGGAGGAAGTCCAGGTAAATCATCCGGGAAAACTTCCGGAAAATCTCGCACATTCGGTATGTCTTCGATTTGCTTCTCCTCCGCGGGTTTCTAGACAATATGAGCTAAAATTGCCGGATGACCCTTTCGTAAATATTTCTGCGCCTTCATGAGGGTGAGGACGCTGGTGGTCATGCCGCTTTTCTCTCCCTGTATCGAAATGATCTCGCCGGAAGGGGTAGTGATGTGGACTATCTTTTCGTGACATATAATCTCCGCTCGGTTCTCGGATAACCAGTCCATGCCGACAACGACATCGAAACTACCAAGCGGAAAAGGTATGAGGTCGAGATCAAAAGTATGACCTGACAGTTTCAACTTACATCCCGCAAGTACTTGAGTTGTTTCTATAGACTTACCGTCAGCTATTTCAACAGGAAACTTAGCATCTAACGGGGTTGGAATTAAGTCTAAGAGTTTACTAAAGGCTTTCGACCCAAAACTTCTATCAGCTCCAGTGTCAAACAAAACAGAAGCAAAACAGTCGTTCGCAGGAAACTTACCGGTCACTACATACGGGTCGCTGCGGGCTTGGCCCGACCCAATGACGAAAGCTCTACCTTTACCATTGCTTCCGCCACTGCTGCTGCCTCCATTGTTCTCATTCTGCTTTAGCTTGGGGCAATCCTTCCTGAAATGACCCTCTTGACCACACTCGAAATACCCTTTAGTCGCCATGGGTGGTTTAGGAGCACCCTTTGCCGCTTGGTCTCCCCTACATTCCTTGGCCTGATGGCCCATTTTTCCGCATCTCAGACACTTGACACGGTCACACGGGCCAGCATGGTGATAGTTGCACCTGTTGCATTTCGGGTGTTTCCCAGCATAGCCGCTCGAACCCTGCCCGCCACCGTTGTTGTTGTTGGGACCCTGATTATTGAAGCTACGGGCGAGTTCGGGCTTTCGGTAGTGTTGTTGCTGTGGAGGGTTCGATGATGAGGACCTGGTGTTGTCAAATTTCTTCTTTCCATTACTCGGGTTGTTGTTGCTGTTGTTGTCAGTGCTCGGGTTGTCACGGGTTTTAGAGGTCGAACCTCTAGGTGGTAACGCACCTTGGGTCACTGCCTGATCCGTCAGTTTGTGAGCTAACCGGATCGCTTGTTGAATTATAGCCGGTTTAGAAGACGTCACCATACCCTGAATTTGTGGTACCAACCCATCGATATACATCTCGATTCTCTTACTTGGCGGGTCTACCATCCGTGGACACATCACTTCTAGCTCATGAGAACGAGTGGTGTAGGCTTCAATCTCGGAACCCACCATTTTCAACTACCAAAACTCAGATTCCAACTTTGCGATTTCCTCTCTAGGACAATACTTTTCCCGCATCATATTCTTGAACTCTTCCCAGTTCATAGCGTTCGCCAATTCCAATCCAAGAATTTGCACATTGGAGTTCCACCAAGTGAGAGCAGAATCTTTCAGTGTTCCCGCAACAAATTTGACCCTACTGGCGGGTGGACAGTTACACATCTCGAAAACTGATTCGGCCTTCTCAGCCCAACGCAGGAAACCTATGGCTCCCTCAGTGCCCTTAAACGAATTGGGCTTGCAATCCAGGTAGTTCTTGAAAGTACACGTTCCAGTTGGACCTCCGGATTGATTTTGAACATGTGCGGCTAGAACTGTCGCCGCATGGTCATTCAATAAAGTCTGAAGTTCCGCTGCGGTTAAGTTGATGTTACCATGGCCGTGTCCAGCGTTTCTTCCAGCCATTTCCTAGAATCACAGCATAAGATGTAGACATGAATTCTCGGTTTCATATGCAACACACCTTACACGTAATAAAAAGATAGGCAAGAAGGAAAATAAAAGAAATAAACATCACATCACAACCACATAATAATCCAAATAATAATTCATGATTAAAACCATTGTATTCGCTACAAAGTATTTAAAACCAATCCTTAAAATCATAGAAAATAATAGTTCGAATGGAGACAACCCCTCCATCTAGGTGTTATCATCCTTAGATGTCATCGTCTGAAGACACCTCTGAGTGTGCCTCTGGCTCAGCCGGTTCTTCCTCCGGTTCCTCTTCGGGTTCCTCATCGGGATCTTCCTCGGGTTCTGCTGCATTCTGAGCAATTTGCATCTGTAAGACATCGCAACGCTCTAGAGCTATCTCTGTCCGGGATTTCGCCATAAGAAGTTGCTTTTACAAGTCGATCATCTCTGCTTGCATTTTTCTCATAATCTTCATCTGTTGATCACTAGCATCTTGCATTCCCTTCATAGTCGTTTTCAGGCGGGAAATTTCCTCCCTAGCCTCGGTTCCGTCTCTTATCAATCCGGGAATGTCCGCTCTCGCGCGAGCGCATAAAACCCACGTCACGCTCTAAACAAGAGACAACAGTTGCGAGAACTCACTCTGTTGGTTCGGTTATGGCTGGTAGAGTGTTGGGGTAAGCAGGGCTACTCGGGTGGGGTAGCGGGGTAACTTGTTCGCGATAGACCATACGTCTGATCAGACTCGGGTACCAATCCCAGCTAACGTCGTCGTCGTACATGCCTCTAGACAGACGATACCTCTTCGGTGCAGGGGCTTCTAGTTCCGAGACTACTCGGGGTGGCGATGAGGTAGGTAGATGCAGTTCCTTTCCATGTGCATGAGTCATCTGATCGGATAATGATGATGGTAGCGTCGACATCCCTACAGGTAAGCCGTGTATGCTCGCGTATGAGTGAATGAGGTAAAGAGATAAGATAACGAGAGACTAAGCAAAATATATATATGCAGTGCGTATAATTATAACTAATGGGTCGTTGCGGTTGTAGTCTAGTATGCATGCAATTTGTAGTTCGCTATAACCAATGGCTCTGATACCAATCTGTCACACCCTCAAAATCCACTAACGGAGTTTTACCGTCAGAGGGTGTGAACTAACAGGATCGGAATCATTAGTTATAATCAAACCATAAATAAAGTTTTCAAACCACGAAAACGTTTAAGTGTAAATAAATGCGGAAGCGTAAAACCTTTAACCAAAAGTTGCGTTACGCAGGACGACTTATAAACCAAAATAATAATAGTTTAAAACTAGTTTGCATAAACAATAGCGTTCATAGTAATGCATGATCCTATACCGCGCGCCCGCCTCGGCTACCTGAGAATAACATACTAAAAGTGTCAACACGGGGTTGGTGAGTTCACAAGTTTATATCAATAAAGCGTTTACGTTTGCGTTTTGTGTTTTGCGTTTTTCGTTTTGCGTTTTGCGTTACCAGATAGTGTTAAATCAATTATATATCTATAGGTAGCTAGCCTATAAAACAAGTATTAGTAAGTGTTCGACACCGAAGCTAACTGTTTATCATGTGCCTTGCCACCAGGTCTATCCCGACCATGGTAATGTGTTAGCCAAAATTACACCCACTCGACCTCCAGTCGAGCTTAGCGTTGGGTGGGGTTTGTCAAACCCAGTAGTACTACTCAACAGTGACTCGCTATTATCCAATATTAAACGGTTCGATGTGTGAAGGACTTCAGTTGTTTCGTTTGCCACTTAGCCTTTACAAGTGATATATAACAATTAACAAAATTTAAAAGCGTTTCGGAGTATGTATTCTCCCCCAAGTGAAAAAGATTTTAAAAGAGTTAAAAGGGGAACGTGAATCTCACTGTTTGCGAAGAATTTCAAAAACAAGTCACCCAAGTGATGCGCGTCACAGAAAACCCTCACTAGCGTTCTAAAACAACAAGGAGATTTTCTAAGTGTTGGAACTATTATTGAGTCTCTAGACTCGACACATAATATCTATGCACAAGATACGGTTCGTGTTTCGTTTGTGAATTGTGTGTGTCTCAACAAACACATTCGTGAGACGTTACATGTGTGAGCAACTATTTACGTGTCAAGTATTAATAGTGCACATTTCTAGCAATTATTCCCCGCAAGGGGAATTTGGTCCAAACATAACAATTATCTAGCAATTAGCACGTTTCATGTATTTTCACAAAGTTCAGCAGCTAGTTTCAGCAAGACAAAATTCTACTTGAAAGATTACTCTATTCAACAGATCATAGCATCTCACTTAATTCACCAAAATCGTCACGAAAGTATACATAAGTTAGGTTTCCAGAACATATTTTATTGTATTTTTATTCCACATAGATTTCTCACAATGATCAAAACATTATAGCAAACTCACAGCAGTCAAAATCATGCGCAACAGAATGTTATTTGTTATTCCCGTTAAATGAAAAATCCAACTAATGCAAGACCAATTGAAATAGGTTCTTAACTCAATAAGTTAACTTACAGAAGTGGAACCAACCCATTTGGCCTTGTAGTTCATGAGATATGATAATTACAGAACAACCTAACAGCAGGTCTCACAATTCAGATTTTCACTTCAATTTTGTAAACTAATAAAAGTTAACCTTTTCTTGTCCAAAAATTAAAAACTTGGACTTTATAGAAACTAGACTCAACATAGCACCTTGTAGTGTTAACAACCTCGACCAAATTCCACATTAACATTTAGTTACAGTTGTCTAAACATAACTTACAATCTGTCCAGTACAAGTTTTGACCTTTAATCACATTTAAATCGTTTGAACAACCAAAACACTTCCAAATTAGGCGTGGTTGGGTTTTCTGGAAACTAGACTCAGAGTACTACCTCTTAGACTCATAAATAGCTCAGTTTGCTTTTATATTTAACAAGTTACATGTCGTTCAAGTTTAATAATCTCTGCTGTCAAAACTCAGCAAGCACAAACAATCGTCTGACATGCATCCCAAGCATACGACATAACTCCAACATGCAATAAACATCATTAATCATAAAAATCAGTAGTAACCCTATAGGGTTTACAAGTAATCAATGATTTAACATTCTTTCACCGTTCAAAATCACATATGATCATCAAAATCAATAACTAGCACATAATCAATCATCAAGCATAACATCAAACCCTAGTTCATCGTACTCATAATTTTCGTGACCTAGGGTTTTAGATTAACCCATTCAAGATCAAAATTAAACATGTATAATACATAGGATAGTTGTTTATACCTTCCTAGCACCTTAATCTTCAACCAAACTTGAGAAATCTTGTGTGTATGTGTGTGTGTGATTGACGGCAGCCAAGAGAGCAAGGGGGGGGGGCGATCGGGATTAGAGAGAGGAAGAGAGAGTTAGGGTTTTGTTATTATTAAATAATAACATGTTACATAAAGGCCCCTCAACTTCTAATTATTACCTTTCTAGCCTAAAGTAACTTGTTTGCATCTTGAGTTAACGTTTTAAACAATTTTATCAAATAACACATAAGCCTAACACATAATTATCACATAATTATTGTTTGGAGGATTTTCGTTTATTCACCAATGATTTGCGTCAACTCGTTTGTGTTTCGGTGCAATCCCGAAAGACTATTTTATAACTCTATTTAAAACTCTATTTTAAATGAAATGAGATGTGCGTTATAGATCCAGTGATCTTAAGTTTGAATTGACGGAGTTTGGATTAACGTAGTTAACCTGAAATTGACGAGTGTCACAACAAAGCTTATGACTCTTGCTGAGAAAGAAAAGAAGGAATAGAATAGAAAATGGGAGGATGAACAGTTGAATCTATTGGAGAGGCTGATGAGGGCTGAACTGGAAGGAATGAACAGTTCTGATAGGATTGCTCTACTTGTGTCTGAGATGGAAAAGGATAAGCTGGAAAGAGTTGAAACATCCAAGGCTTATATTCCCGTGGAAGTTAAGCCTGAACTTGTTGAATATAAAGATCCATTGGAAAATGAGGAAATGATTAGAATCTTGAAGGAGGTGATGGTGAAGCAAAAAGGAATGAAGGAAAATGTTTTTGATATGTTGGGTAAAGCACAACTGAAACAATTGTTTTATGAACATAAAGCCGAATCGGAGATGGTATATGATTGGAAGGTGTGAATCCCATAAGCTTTATAGGTGGAAGATTTGTACCAACAGGAAAGCTGGGTGATGGAAAGATTTTGGATATGATTGGAAGACTACACATGGATGGAGGTAAAAACCTATTTGATCTTGCTAGAATACCTGCTGAGTAGATAGTATGGATGTATAAGAAAACATTTGGAGTCACGGGGCCTACTAAATCAATGATGTCTGTTCCCACAAGGCCCTCTGCTTCAAGGAGATACACCTCAACAACCAGGGGTGAGTCAAGTAGAGATGGAACTCAAAGGGTAGAAAGGCCCCAAACTGATATAGACTTGCCAATGACGCTCTACTATGACTCTGTATCCAATACTTTGAAGGTGATCATGCAGAGTAGACAACTGAGGGAGTTCATTTTCAAAGATGACTTTGCTGAATACAAAAGAGAACAGCTTGAGATGATGGCCAATCTTGACTTATATGATTATCATTACAGAAACAAGATGGCTGGGAGACAACAGAATGAGTTGTTAAAATATTTATAGAGTGAAGCTGAAAAGAGATTTCCTTTGTTGGATCAAAGGAAAAAGTGGAAGCTGACTAAACAAGAAAAAAATAGAAAAGCCAAACGTATAATTAATATAAGAAGTGCTGAATTGGGATATCTTTTAAAAGTCAGAAACAAGAATCCACTCTCATACTTGAATACGTGTATCAGTATGAGGAGACGCATGAAAAGACTCAACCATGAAGTCCAGAAGAATGGTAGAATTGCTGAAATCGACTACAAAGAAAATGAAGGACACTACATTCTTTGTAACTCTGATAGACTTATACTAGGCATTATCAGAAATGATGAAGATCTTATCTTTTTGCACAATGAAGATCTAAGGGACATATTGGATATGAAATTCCTGAAAATCACCCTCATTATCAAATACTCTCTATCTTCAAGCAAAAGGCAGGTGCAGTGATAGTTGGAAGAAGGCAAGCAGCCAACAATGCAAGGAGATGAAGATTTTATTTAGCTGTAGGATTTGGTTTGTCATGTCTATGGACAGAATTTGAATATGTAATATTTTGACTTTTGCTATGTAATTTGATTTCGATTTTCTATGTATTTTGACTATGTGTATATAACCTTAGACTTTTTTTGGGACAGCTGAGGTGTTCCTATCTAGGGGGAGATGTTGAGTCAAAGATTTGACATGAAATGACACAAGAAAGATTAAGAGAGATTGGAATCTTCTCAACACTCCCAAGAAATGACTAAGTATGGAAATCGAGCAAACTTGGACCTCCCAGCAAGGTTTTACTTGTCCTGGCAAGGTATTTTGCCTTCAGGACAATGTTATCTTCTTGAAGTCTTCTTTAGTGTCTATCCGAGCAGGGTTCACTATGTCTAGCAAGGTTGTTGTTCATAGCCAAGCAAGGTTTACTTCCGAGTAGGCTCTTGGCTACCTAAGCTTTTGAAGCCAAGTATTTGGAAGATCTAGCAAGATATTCTTTAATAAAACAGTGTTCCGAGCATGCTTGATGGAAGTTGATAAATACTTATCTTAAGGATTTCATCGGGCAAGGTTCAACTCCGAGCAAGCTATAGTATTACCAGCACACTTGTATTTGCTAATAAGTTTTTCATTAACAAACAGTTGAAGGGATTTCTGAAGAACAAGTTTTCTCGTTAGATCTTATCAGGCAAAGTCTGATATGGTCAAGAAGATTGAATTCTGCTAGGTGAGTATTTTCTAAGGAGCTAAGTAAAGTCTACCCCGAGAATCGTTTACCAGCACACTTCAAGGTTACTAGGTCCACTCGGTGAAGACAAAAGCCACAAAGCCTACCCGGAAGACCTGTTTTTACACTTTGTATATTTTTGAATATGTAATATGATTATGTACATATCATTAGGGTTTCTAGAAGGAATGACAGATGTCAGGTGGTGGCAAGCCTATAAATAGAATAATTTAGGGCACGCCTACCACTAGGAAGGACGGATTTGTCACTTTACACTTTTCAGACTAATCGAATATTCCTGATTTGAGTGTGACGGTTGTCCTAGGATTGTACGGATAAACATACCTTACAAGAAACCCTAATTGATTTACATTTGTATGAACTTTCTATAAATGGAAATATTTTGAGTGATTGTTTGTGTTTGTTACATTTAATATCATTTAGCAACAGATAGTTTTTGTTACTGACACGGTCGTTAACAAATATATAATCTTTCCATAAATAGCAATGTCATCAACCTTCTTGTCGACACATTTATTGTGTGGGTTGTGACATTTATTGTGAGTTTGAGTGATCAATACGGGACCGACAGAACATCATCAACAACTAGTGGTGGAATGTTATCAATATCATCAAATGAATCTTGTAATTCAACATCCATTCTAGCTTCTACAATTTCGGTTTCAATAGATTTTAATGCATCATCAACTACTTCTTCATTCTCTTCAGACATGCTATAAGTTTCACCTATTAAGTTTAAACCAACAAAAAAATTAGCTACTTCATTATTCTCCCGATACTCATAAGTTTCTCCAATCTTATTTAATAGAATTCTCTTCTACAATCTCAATCACATCCTCATCATCGTCTAAGATGTATTCAGATAATAACTTGAGAGCTTTATGCTCTTGTTTTGGTGCATCTGAGGTCTTCTCAACCTCAGGCTTTTGAGCTTTTAGGGTTTCAATCTCTTTCAAAGCTTTCTCCAATTCTTCTTTCAGCTTCCTGCTGTTGATTCTAAGATCAGTATTTTCAATAGCAAGATCAAAATTTTTGGATAGTAGGGATACATATGCGCCAGATAGTTCAGGTGAATGTATTGGTGATTGGTATGGTGAATAACGAAAAGGTTCAGAATTGTTTTGTATAGGTGAGGTAGGTGGGGATATGAATGTATAAGGATAGAAACACCAAGTTTTCAATCTACTATCTAACATTCTGTGCGGAAAACATTATGAGATAAAGAACACAAGATGAATTCGCTTTCTAATATACTTAATATTCACTTCAACATCAAATGTACAATGATATGACAAAATCAAGCTCAGTACAACTTGGAAACCTATTTCCAATAGAAAATACAGATTTATCATATCCTTGAAAGGAATGGATAAGTCTATAGTTTATAGACTTATCATATCCATCGTATAAGTCTTATCCAACGGATATGACATATCTGCCGTATAAGTACATATACGTTGACTATTGTACATATACGCCCAACAAGATTACAAACCTATTTCCAATACAAAATACAAGATCCTAGCACAAGACATTATGCACTAACAAACTCCACCCTTGTATATTAAGAGGAAGATATTTCCCCCCGTTATCAATCAATGCCCCAGATTTCCTTAACCATGAATGACTATGCACGATTTCATTTGTATGTCTTGTAGACGTTGTATCCCATGCGGTCCATTTCTGTCTGATAATAAGACGCGCGTAGGGGAGGGACAATGTATGTCTAACATTGTGGTTGATCAAGTCAGTAGTGAATCTACTATTTAACATACTATGCGGAGAACATTTTGAGATAAAGAATACAAGATGAATTAACTTTCTAATATACTTTTTATTCAGTTCAACATCAACTGTACAATGATATGACAGAATCAAGCTTAGTACTACTTGGAAATATGAACAACTCCTTGAAAGGAATGGATAAGTCTATAATATATAAATTTATCATATCCAGCATATAAGTCTTATCTGCGGATATGACATATCCGTGTAATAAGTACATATATGTTGGATATTGTGCATATATGCCTAACAACATTACAAACCTATTTCCAATACAAAATACAAGATCCTAGAACTACACATTATGCACTAACAAACTCCACCTGGATATTTTGTGGGTGTGTAGGTCTTTAATATCTTTCTCAGAACAGTTTATCAACCACATAGGATCAAAGAACTGCAATCACATCATATCTCTTGTTTCCTCTATCCATGTTTATTACAGCTTCGCGCGTTGATTCATCGTAATACCACCATAAAAAGAATTTTTGAACGTTCTGCTCCATAAGATATAATGGTATAACCATTAATGAATCAGGTCTTGAATATATCAATGTCTTGATAAAGTCCCTAGTTTCTGGATCTTTCTTGACACGAGAGACATGAAGCTTTGGTTTTTGTGGAGTCAAACTTTGAAAACCAAACTTGGATTGACGAACAATAAAGTCCCATATCTTCGTAATGTAACCTTTCTCTGGAGCATATAACTACTTTATCTGACATATGTCAAACACATCATGCCATGGTATTGATTTCAACTCTATCAGACTTTCAAAGTATTGAATCCCATACTTCCTCTTAATAGCAATCTTTCGGATCTTCTTAAGATAAGCAATGCTAATACACTTCTCCAACGAAGTATCTTTCTTCGTACTTTTATAATACTTGACTGGTCTGCGACATTGCTTCCCAGGTTCAACATGATGTTCTTTGAACCAGTCATTCTTTAGCTTATTAGTCACCTCATCTTCCACCGGCTTACTAGACTCATTAAATTCCTAGCTTATCATCTCTATCTCTTCATCAAAATCTTCATTAAATTCACCAAATTCTCGATTATCCTGTGTGACATATGTAAAAGATTCCATTTCCAACACCTATCCTAACGCATAATCCTCAAAAGGCATGAATTATTGTTTATCATCACAAATTCCATTCATTTCATTTTCAATGTAAAATTTTAATTCATCCTCAGTAACATCCAAATTTTTTGCCAAATCGGCTCTAGTCTTGACAATCCCACCCTCTTCAGCCTCATAAACAAAACCTCTCGTTTGAAGCAACGTTGTTGCAAATAGATCAACATAATACACCTCAATATCTTTAAAATGTTTTTCACCAGTACTATCATGTTGTGTTTAATCAAACGACTTCTGACTTTCTCGAACATTATCACCCTGAGTCTTGCTGCTTTTGTAACTCACCAACAAACTAGTTCAACCTTCATCATCATCATCATCATCATCATCATCATCATCATCATCATCATCTAGATCTTCATCATCACCACCAGCAGACAAATGAAGTTTACCTTCATCTTCCTCATCTTCATTATCATCGTCCTCAACAATCGCTTCATTCACACTCAATGGTACTAACTCCAATGGTTCTACAATAAAAGGTTCATCAACCTTTGGTTCATAAACAACAATATCCAACACAGGTTCTTCCACCACTGGTTGTTAAGTAGGACCCATCATAGAAGATGATCCAACGTTTTTCTTAATATAAATATCTTCAGATAAAATTATCGGTTCTTCAGCTACCTTTCCTATACCTCTTAAATCCGCCTTTTCTTTATTATACCACATTGGGAATTCACATTCCTCTAAACCAACATCTCCCCCAGACACTCTTTTAAACACAGTGTGATCCGCGTTTTCTACTTCAGATAACAAAAGAACACCCATCTTCTCTTTGATGATTACAAAGTATTTCATGTGCTATTTTAACAAGGCAGCTTGTAGAGAACGTTTCCTTTCACTCTCCATTAAATTTGCTTTAATTTCTACATTCTCATGCCTCAATTTACAATTATCTTCATATAAACTCTAAATAAGAACATCATGTTCCTCCACATGACCATTTAACACATTGAATTCTTGTTTGGAAGGACAATCCAAGAAAATATTGGCATCTTCAAATTCAAGAAAACTTCCAAAAGATTGACCTTGAGAATCAAATTTTTGTGTAACTCTTGGTGTAGGCTTCTTTGGTGTTATCTTCTTGGGTAATGGTGTTGCTTTAACTTTAGGAGTTTTCAAATGTTTTCATTCCGACTCAAGTCTACAGCAGGTTCCATTTCAATGTCCATTTCTAGATCAAACTTCCCAACCACCACTGTATCACTAGTCTCCCCATCAAGTTTTGACTCTCTTCATAAATAATCTTCAAGGATGGTTTAGAACGCTTAGCCACGTGTTTCTTTCCCCTTCTCTTTTTCTTTCCTTTTACAACCTTAGGGACAAACAGTGTATCAGTTTCTTCCTCTGTTTTCCTTCTCTATTGTTGCTTTCTTAAATCAGCCATAGCTCTTGGATCAGCAAATACACTTTTTTTCAACTCAGAATCTAATTTGATTTATTCATCATCTTTACCTGATGTGGTAGAGTATAAAGGCTGTTCAACCACAGGAGTAACCATAGGTGTAACCTCTTCAGTTTTAACGGCTTTCATTCTCTTTCTTTTCCCCTTCTATGAGTAAGCTCCAATATCATCATTAGATTTTATAAACCGTTTGCTCCCACCCATAACTTCTAATATATCCATGATTATGTTTCCATTCTCATTATCCGAATCACTGTTATCGTGTTTCTAGTTTTTATCTCCGATGAAACATAATCAACACTTTTCAAATAGCCAAATAAACCACAAAACTTGAGAATTTCGTCTTCTTCTTTATTTTTATAAGATGCCAGTTTAGCATAAGTATTCCCAGCCTTATGTGATAGATGTATTGTTTCACCAACCATATCAACTCCTAAATATTGATCCTCCTCAATCCACTATATAAAACGTGGATACATCAACCACTTCTCTTTTCCAAAATAGTGCTTCATGTTGTCGAATATCACATTTGAAAAATTATATTTCAAATTAAAGCACAATGCCACAATGATACACATTTGATAGTCCAAGATTTTCTCATAACCTTCTTTTCGGTGTGCCAAACATTTCACAACAAATTGCATCATAAATTTATTCAGTGTCGAAAAACCCGTCTTTAAATAAGGTCTTCTTTTATATCATTTTGATACCCCATTCTTATCAAACATCCCTTAACCAAACGTTCATCCAACGTATCCGGATATGTCTCAGCATCACCGAACTCCAAAATCTTTATGATTATACTCTCTAACCCTACTATCTCTTTTATATCATTTTGATACCCCACTCTTTTCCATGCCCCTTCCAATTGATTTTTGATCCAAAATATTTAGCCATCATTCCAATAAGGCTCACAACAAACAATAATAGCATTATATATTCTCGAACGTAACAAAACTGAATGATTGTCTTGAAATGATGTACTTTCTTATCCTCCAAGTTCATATAAGCACAAATATTATGCATAGGATCAGTATCTTTCCCTTTTCGAGCCATCTGCAATATCAAAATATCAAACACCATTAGTTTCTGCATAAAATGATCAAACATAAATATATATATTCAAGACAACGGATAAGTAAATTTAGCGTATAAGTCTTACGAACAAGGATAAGTATGTTAACCACATCGGTCTAATACCATGCATAAGTAATACACACTTATAAGTACATCAAACAGATATGTTAGTATAAGTTATTCACTAACGAATATGTTTCATTCAACAGATAAGAACTATATAACCTATAAGATATACCCCCATTATCATGCGATACCCCAAATTTCCTTAACCATAAATGAGTATGCACGATTACATCTATATGGCTTGCATACAGTGTATCCCCTGGGTCCGTTTGTTACTAGTATTAAGTCACACGCAAGAGAGGGAACAATCTATGTCTAAAATCGTGGTTGACCAAGTCAGTAATGAGTTGGTACAGAGTAAAACAGTGATCAGGTTTAATTACTTGGGTTCGCTTATAAATCAATTTAATATTCACATTTGTGAATAGCAAAATGATAAACCTCATATAGACTCAATGGTATCCATAAATTTGAAGCATCCCATCAATACAGGATTATGGCCATAAAACCATAATCCATTGATGATCCAATAATTAGTTTTCACATTTCAAAGATTTTTATTTTGGTGATCATGCTAAAACATAAGGTTTGAGTATGACAGGCTAATAAATTTCTGCCTTCAATACGAAGATTTTTGTTGGAGAACTAAACCCCCATTTTACTTGGCTAGTTAAGTTTATATCCATGATTCTGTTTTCATACTCATGATCCGAATCATTGTTATCATGTCTCTAGTTTTTATCTTTGGTGAAACATAGTCAACACTTTTCAAATGGCCAAATAAACCACGAAACATGGGAATTTCGTCTTCTTCTTTATTTTTATAAGACGGAAGTTTAGCACAATTATTCCCAGACATATGTCATAGATGTATTGTTTCACCAACCTTATCAACTCCCAAATATTGATCCTCCTCGATCCACTATATAAAAGATGGATATATCAAACACTTCTCTATTCCAAAATATTGCTTCATTTTGTCGAATATCACCTTTGAAAAATTATATTTCAAATTCAAGCGCAATTCCGCAATGATACACATTTGATAGTCCAAGATTACCTCACAACCTCCTTTTCGGTGCACCAAACATGACACAACAAATTGAATGAGAATTTTATTAGGTGTAAAAAAACCCGTCTTCAAATAAGGTCCTCTGTTTATATCATTTTGATACCCCATTATTATCAAACACCCCTTAACCAAAAGCTCATCCAACGTATCCGGATATGTCTCATCTTCACTGAACACCAAAATATTTTTGATTATAGTCTCTGACACTACTATCTCTTTCCTTGCCCCTTCAATTTGATTTTTGATCCGCAATCTTTAGAAATTTTTGAAAAGTCAGCAACATCATTCCTATAAGGGTCACAACGAACAACAATAGCATTATATATTCTTGAACGTAACAAAAGTGAATGATTGTCTTAAAATGATGTACTTTCTTATCCTCCAAGTCCAGATAAGCAAAAATATTATGCATAGGATTAGTATCTTTCCCTTTTCGAGCCATCTGCAATATCAAAACAGCAAACACTATTAGTTTTTGCATAAAATGATCAAACGTGTATATTCAAAGACCACGGATAAGGAATTTTGCGTATATGTATTAAGAACAAGGATAAGTATGTTAACCACACCAGTCGAATACCATGCAATAGTAATACACACTTATAAGTCTTTTAATAGATATGCTAGTGTAAACGTATAAGTCTTCTCCCCGTATAAGTGTTTCACTAACGGATATGTTTCATTCAGCGGATAGGAACAATATAACGTATAAGATATACCCCCATTATCATGCGATACCCCAAATTTCTTTAAACATTAATGAGTATGCATGATTTCATCTATATGGCTTGCATACATTGCTTCCTCTGGGTCCGTTTGTTACTAGTATTAAGACACATGCAAGAGAGGGAACAATGTATGTCTAAAATCGTGGTTGATCAAGTTAGTAATGAGTTTGTACAAAGTACAACATTGATAAATTTTACTGACTTGGGTTCGCTTATAAATCAATTTAATATTCACATTTGTGAATAGCAAGATGATAAACCTCACAAAGACTCAATGGTATCCATAAATTTGAAGTATCCCATCAATACAGGATTTAAGGCCATAATACCATATACTATTGATGATCCAATCATTAGTTTACAAATTTCAAAGATTTTAATTTTGGTGATCCTGCTAAAACATAAGGCTTGAGAATGACAGGCTATTAAATTTATGCCTTCAATACGAAGATTTTTGTTGGAGAACTAAACCCCCGTTTAACTTGGCTAGTTAAGTTTATATCCATGATTCTTTTTTCATTCTCATGATCCGAATCACTGTTATCGTGTGTCTAGTTTTTATCTTTGGTGAAACATAGTCAACACTTTTCAAATGGCCAAATAAACCACAAAACATGGAAATTTCGCCTTCTTCTTTATTTTTATAAGACGCCAGTTTAGCACTATTATTCCCAGCCATATGCTATAGATGTATTGTTTCACCAACCTTATCAACTCCTAAATATTGATCCTCCTCGATCCACTATACAAAACATGGATACATCAACCACTTCAATTTTCCAAAATAGTGCTTCATTTTGTCGAATATCACCTTTGAAAAATTATATTTCAAATTCAAGCGCAATGCCGCAATGATACACATTTGATAGTCCAAGATTTCCTCACAACATCCTTTTCGGAGCACCAAACATTAAACAACAAATTGCATGAGAATTTTATTCGGTGTCGAAAAACCCGTCTTCAAATAAGGTCCTCTGTTTATATCATTTTGATACCCCATTATTATAAAACACCCCTTAACCAAACGTTCATCCAACATATCCGGATATGTCTCATCATCACCGAACTCCAAAATCTTTTTTATTATACTCTCTGACACTACTATATCTTTCCTTGCCCCTTCAATTTGATTTTTGATACG
Organism: Bidens hawaiensis; assembly: GCF_021521415.1. Taxonomy (NCBI): domain Eukaryota; kingdom Viridiplantae; phylum Streptophyta; class Magnoliopsida; order Asterales; family Asteraceae; genus Bidens; species Bidens hawaiensis. Next base: position 68,223 of record NW_027504882.1, read on the forward strand.
CAATCTTTAGAATTTTCGAAAAGTCAGCAACATCAATCCTATAAGGCTCACAACGAACAATATTAACATTATATATTCTTGAACGTAACAAAACTGAATGATTGTCCTGAAATGATGTACTCTCTTATCCTCCAAGTCCAGATAAGCACAAATATTACGCATTGGATCAGTATCTTTGTTAGTGCACGGTTTCGGTGTCCGTAGCGATCGAATAAGTTATAGGCGGTTTAGTCTTACTATTTAATGTATATTGTAAAATAGCCTATAAATAGGTAGATTATGTCATAATTTAGGAAGACAACTTGTACATAGATCTAAGTTATTCTCTCCATAACTTAATATTCTATCTAATGTATTCACACTAAATTATCAATAAAATATTATATTTAAAGTGTCGATTTCGTGTTGATGTATCGTATTAGCAGCTAGATCTTGGTCTCTATGACGTTCTCTCAATATTTCCCTTTTCGAGCCATCTGTAGTATCAAAACAACAATCACTATTAGTTTCTGCATAAAATGATCAAACGTGTATATTCAAAGACCACGGATAAGGAATTTAGCGTATATGTCTAAGAACACGGATAAGTATGTTAACCACATCAGTCTAATACCATGCATAACTAATACACACTTATATGTTTTTTAAACAGATGTGATAGTGTAAACGTATAAGTCTTCTCCCTGTATAAGTGTTTCACTAACGTATATGTTTCATTCAGCGAATAAGAACAATATAACGTATAAGATATACCCCCATTATCATGCGATAACCCAAATTTCCTTAACCTTGAATGAGTATGCATGATTTCATCTATATGGCTTGCATACATTGTATCCCATGGATCCGTTTGTTACTAGTATTAAGACACACGCAAGAGAGGGAACAATGTATGTCTAAGATCGTGGTTGATCAAGTCATTACAGTAATGAGTTTGTACAAAGTAAAACATTGATCAAGTTTAATGACTTGGGTTCGCTTATAAATCGATTTAATATTCACATTTGTGAATAGCAAGATGATAAACCTTATATAGACTCAATGGTATCCATAAATTTGAAGCATCCCATCAATACAGGATTTAAGGCTATAATACCATATACCATTGATGATCCAATAATTAGTTTACACATTTCAAAGATTTTAATTTTGGTGATCATGCTAAAACATAAGGCTTGAGTATGACAGGTTATTAAATTTCTATTTTCAATCCGAAGATTTATGTTGGAGAACTAAACCCCCATTTAACTTGCCTAGTTAAGATTATATCCATGCTTCTGTTTTCATTCTTATGATCCGAATCACCGTTATCGTTTCTCTAGTTTTTTTCTTCGGTGAAAGATAGTCAACACTTTTCAAATGGCCAAATAAACCAAGAAACATGGGAATTTCGTCTTCTTCTTTATTTTTATAAGAGGCCAGTTTAACACAATTATTCCCAGCCATATGTGATAGATGTAATGTTCACCAACCTTATCAACTCCCAAATATTGATCCTCCTCGATCAACTATATAAAATGTGGACACATCAACCACTTCTCCTTTCCAAAATTGTGCTTCATGTTGTCGAATATCACCTTTGAAAAATTATATTTCAAATCCAAGCGCAATGCCGCAATGATACACATTTGATAGTCCAAGATTTCCTCATAACCTCCTTTTCGGTGCGCCAAACATTACACAAAAAATTGCATCAGAATTTTATTCGGCTTCAAAAAACCCGTCTTCAAATAAGGTCCTCTGTTTATATCATTTTGATACCCCATTATTATAAAACACCCCTTAACCAAACGTTCATCCAACATATCCGGATATGTCTCTTCTTCACCGAACTCCAAAATATTTTTTATTAACTCTCTGACACTACTATCTCTTTCTTTGTCCCTTCAGTTTGATTTTTGATCCGCAATCTTTAGTAATTTTCGAAAAGTCAGCAACATCAATCTATAAGGCTCACAACGAACAATAATAGCATTATATATTCTTGAACGTAACAAAACTGAATGATTGTCCTGAAATGATGAACTTTCTTATCCTCCAAGTCCAAATAAGCACAAATATTATGCATATGATCAGTATCTTTCCGTTTTCGAGCCATCTGCAGTACCAAATTAGCAAACACTATTAGTTTCTACATAAAATGATCAAACATGTATACTCAAAAACCACGGATAAGGAATTTAGTGTATATGTCTTAAGAACAAGGATAAGTATGTTAACCACATCTGTCTAATACCATGCATAAGTAATACACACTTATAAGTCCTTTAAACAGATATGCTAGTGTAAACGTATAAGTCTTCTCCCCGTAAGTGTTTCACTAACGGATATGTTTCATTCAGCGGAAAGGAACAATATAACGTATAAGATATACCCCTATTATCATGCGATACCGCAAATTTTCATAACCATGAATGAGTATGCACGAATTTCATATATATGGCTTGCATACATTGTATCCCCTGGGTCCGTTCATTACTAGTATTAAGACACACGCACGGGAGGGAACAATGTATGTCTAAAATCGTGGTTGATCAAGTCAGTAATGAGTTTGTACAAAGTACAACAGTGATCAAGTTTAATGACTTGGGTTTGCTTATAAATCAATTTATTATTCACATTTGTGAATAGCAAGATGATAAACCACAAATAGACTCAATGGTATCCATAAATTCAAAGCGTCCCATTAATACAGGACTTAAATTTATGGATACCATTGAGTCTATATGTGTTTTATCATCTTGCTATTCACAAATGTGAATAATAAATTGATTTATAAGCCAACCCAAGTCATTAAACTTGATCACTGTTGTACTTTGTACAAACTCATTACTGACTTGATCAACCACGATTTTAGACATACATTGTTCCCTCCCGTGCGTGTGTCTTAATACTAGTAATGAACGGACCCAGGGGATACAATGTATGCAAGCCATATATATGAAATTCGTGCATACTCATTCATGGTTATGCATTGATGACCCAATCATCAGTTTAGACATCTCAAAGAATTTAATTTTGGTGATCATGCTAAAACATAAGGCTTGAGTATGACAGGCTATTAAATTTATGCCTTCAATACGAAGATTTTTGTTGGAGAACTAAACCACCATTTAACTTGGCTTGTTAAGTTAATATCCATGATTCTGTTTTCATTCTCATGATCCGAATCACTGTTATCGTGTCTCTAGTTTTTATCTTTGGTGAAACATAGTCAACACTTTTCATATGGCCAAATAAACATCGAAACATGGGAATTTCGTCTTCTTCTTTATTTTTATAAGACGCTAGTTCAGCACATTTATTCCCAACCATATTTGATAGATGTATTGTTTCACCAACCTTATCAACACCCAAATATTGATCCTCCTCGATCCACTATATTAAACGTAGATACATACACCACTTCTCTTTTCCAAAATAGTGCTTCATGTTGTCGAATATCACCTTTGAAAAATTATATTTCGAATTCAAGCGCAATGCCGCAATGATACACATTTGATAGTCCAAGATTTCCTCATAACCTCCTTTTCGGTGCGCTAAAAATTACACAACTAATTGCATCAGAATTTTATTCGGTGTCGAAAAACCCGTCTTCAAATAAGGTCCTCTGCATATATTATTTTGATACCCCATTATTATTAAACACCCCTTAACCAAACGCTCATCCAATGTATATGGATATGTCTTAGCATCACCGAACTCCAAAATCTTTTTGATTATACTCTCTGACACTACTATCTATTTCCTTGGCCCTTCAATTTGATTTTTGATCCACAATCTTTAGAAATTTTCCAAAAGTCAGCAACATCATTCCTATAAAGCTAACAACGAACAATAGTAGCATTATATAATCTTGAACATAACAAAACTGAATGATTGTCTTGTAATGATGTGCTTTCTTATCTTCCAAGTCCAGATAAGCACCAATATTATGCATAGGATCAGTATCTTTCCCTTTTTGAGCCATCTACAATATCAAAACATCAAACACTATTAGTTTCTGCATAAAATGATCAAACATGTATATTCAAAGACCAAGGATAATGGATTTAGCGTATATGTCTTAAGAACAAGGATAAGTATGTTAACCACATCAGTCTAATACCATGCATAAGTAATACACACTTATAAGTCCTTTAAACAGATATGCTCGTGTAAACGTATAAGTCTTCTCCCCATATAAGTGTTTCACTAACGGATATGTTTCATTCAGCGGAAAGGAACAATATAAAGTATAAGATATACCCCCATTATCATGTGATACCCCAAATTTTCTTAACCATGAATGAGTATGCTCGATTTCATCTTAATGGCTTGCATACATTGTATCCCCTGGGGTCCGTTTGTTACTAGTATTAAAACACACGCAAGGGAGGGAACAATGTATGTCTAAAATCGTGGTTGATCAAGTTAGTAATGAGTTTGCACAAAGTACAACAGTTATCAATTTTAATGACTTGGGTTCACTTATAAAGCAATTTAATATTCACATTTGTGAATAGCAAGATGATAAACCGCATATAGACTCAATGGTATCCATAAATTTGAAGCATCCCATCAATATAGGATTTAAGGCCATAAAACCATATACCATTGATGATCCAATCAGTAGTCTACACATATCAAAGATTTTAATTTTGGTGATCATGCTAAAACATATGGCTTAAGTATGACCGGCTATTAAATTTCTGCCTTCAATACGTAGATTTTTGTTTGAGAACTAAACTGCCATTCAACTTGGCTAGTTAAGTTTATATCCATTATTCTGTTTTCATTCTCATGATTCGAATAACTGTTATCGCGTCTCTAGTTATTATCTCCGGTGAAACATAATCAACACTTTTCAAATGGCCAATTAAACCACGAAACTTGGGAATTTCGTCTTCTTTATTTTTATAAGACGCCAGTTTAGCACAATTATTCCCAGCCATATGTGATAGATGTATTGCTTCACCAACCCTATCAACTCCCAAATATTGATTGTTGGTGCACGGTGCCAGTAGTTCAGTATCTCGTGTTTTAGTTGTGTCTGTAATCGTTTGTATTGATAGTATATATTGAACATGTTATTGTATGTTCGCTAGTGTGTTTAAGCGAACTTGAAGTATTTGCGAAGTTATGACAACTTCGCCTAGTATGTTAGGCGGAGTTGTCAAGTTATATAAACTCATAACTTCGGGGTTTTGAAAAAGTCTTTTTGAACGATTGGTTTGGTGATTCTCTGAATCACGTGTTGGCAATATATCGAGTTCTATCTTATATTCTTGTGTGTTTGTTTATATTCAACGTATTAATCGTCTCGACATTCATATCGTATACGTGGGGATTCCGCACCTTCGTGTTACGAGATATTCCTGTGTATATCCGGCTGGGAACCTACAATTGGTATCAGAGCATTTTGCTCGCGATTGTGTGGTTCGGGATTATCACACGAGTGTCAAGATCGTTCTGTTAGACCATTCGCGGAACGAGTTTACGTTGAAATACCGTGTTTTTGTCATTTGCTCCTCTTCCCTCATCAAATATACCAACAAATCACCCTCGCGTCCCTCGCAATACACCTAACTAAACCTGCAAAACTCCATTGTTCGTCAGGCAATGTTGCCGTCACCATTACTAGGGTTTTCAGCGAACATATAGGGTTTCAGCGAAGTTGTGAAGTAGCGAAGTTGTGAGTTAGCGAAGTTGAGAAGTAGCGAAGTTGTGAGTAGCGAAGTTTAGGTTCTGCGAAGTTAAGTTAAGTTGTACTAACTTCGCTGTAGCTGTACACATAAAACTGTTTTTGATTCTTGACTCACAACTCTTTCAACTATGACTTCGATAAACATCACAGAACTGGTAAAGATGGAGGTTGAAGCCGGTTCAGCAACTAATGCTCCAAAACTGCTTAAGGGTACCGATTTCATTGCATGGAAAGATAGATTCGAACAGTTTGTGAAGTATCAAGACGCAACAATGGCACTTCCACAAAAGATTCTTAATACCTTCAAAAAATACAAAACTGCTAGAGAGCTATGGGAAGCACTAGAGAATAGATATGAAGGAAATGTTGGGATACGTACCTCCAAGACAAAGCTGCTAAAAACCCAATTCTTCGTATTCAAGTATCTGAAAAACGAATCACTTTGATGTTCTCCATTGAATACAAGTAAGAAGAGATAGTAGAAAAGCTTCTTGATGTTCTCCCACCAAAATGGGAAATGTACAATTTTCTAATGAGAGAAGATAAGGACTTTGATAAGATTTATTTGGAGACGGTGGTAAATAAGTTACGAAATTTTGAACTAAACATGGCACGAAAGGAGACACCGACTGATCAGGTTCAGGATCCGGGAATGTATGGTGCTAAAGTCACTCCAAACTCAAGTTCAAAATAAGAATCCACTGCCTACTACTCAAAAGGGGAACAAAACTCCACTCCAGATTGTAACGATTCCGGCAAATTCAGGTATATTCTAGCCGGTATATACTATTTACGTGTTATTTAATACCGAATATATGAATTATAATGTGTTTGTACGAGTATATAAGATTCACAGTACGAATTATACTCGAATGTACAGCTAGTCGTATTGGAATTACGATTAACCGATGAGCGGTTATTGAAACCCGAACGAATCGGGGATTACATTATAGACGAAATATATGATGTTTAGTAAGGTTTACGAAGTATTAAGGCTTCGGGATAAGTGAATTATAGCACAGAAAAAGGATTTCGATTTATTGGTACGTCAGTACGTTAAACGAAACCTTTAACATCAAACCAAGCAAGAGACGATCGATCAAGCCGAAAAAGATGCACAACTACCGACAGTATGATGTGTTAAGTCAATAAATGTCATGGTTTAAGTTTTTAAAGTTTTTAAATCGGTTTTATATAAATTTCATTTTTAAGCCGAAAAACGACCGTTTTAGCCTCGTTTTAAGCCGAATTAAACGTTTAACCGAAAAACGAACTGAACCATATTATCCAAAACATTATCCAGATTGCGTAATCTGAACTTGTGGCCAAGAATGAGGGAGTGGGCCCCACCCCACCCCCTTAAGGTGGACCGATCGGACCAAGGGGGAACCCCTTGGCTTCCATTTTCTTTTTTTTATCATCATACTCTCAAAATCCTCTCCATCCTCCACACATTCAACCAAAAACCTTTGATTTTTAAGAAGATCCACAAGGTATAAACATGTTGTTATGGTTTAATCTTGGTTTTTAATTCCAAAATCTTGAGAAAATGAGGTTTCAAGTGAAAAATGGGTGAAAACCCGAGATGAAACCGATTCTTGCATGATCAAGTGATGTATACAAGTTATACAAGGGATCTTGGTCCAAGAAAGGAGTTAAAAGAGTCAAAAACGAATTTTTACGGTTAAAATCATTGTTTTGATGTCTTAACCGAAACCATGAAAGAAATGGCTTGATTGTGGGTACAACTTGCTTGGAGTGGTGTTATTGTGCTTGTAGGTGTTGTATCTAGTTGCTAGCAAAGGCTAGAAAGCAAGATCTTTGCGATCTAAAGCTAGAAACACAAGGTAGTTCGGTTTTTCGTATGATTTGTATGATTTGGACAGATTGTGGTAGACTTAGAGTTGGGTCATGAAATTTCACAGAGATGATCTACACATGAAAATATGAGATCTGTTAAAATTTGGTAATTTTTGGATAAAGGATGAATATTTGGTGAATTTAATGCTCGGTTTTGGCTAAAAATGGTGAAAAATAGCTAAACATCATGAAAAATTCTGGAAAAATACAGATAAGCTTTTTATAACATATAAAAGTAACACACAAAATTTCAGGTCCATTGGAGAAGTCTAAGTAGGATTTTCGGTAAAACGAGTTCTAGGGTTTTCTAGCTCGGTTTTGGTGAAAATGGCATGAAAAATGAGATTTTGGTTCTGGAAAAATTACAGGGAACAATGTGGATGGCAGGGGTCATCCCAGAAAAATTTGGGATTTTTCTAAGGTGGTTTGGTATTTTCGACATATTTGGTGTTTAAATGACGTTTAAAAATAGATAAATAAATGTTAAATATAGAAATTAATTCTGGAAATATTTTTATAAAATTCCTTACTGTCAAAAACTGATTTGTGCAAAATTTCAAGATCCGAGACTAAGCGGATATTTATTTGTGCTAAAAAGAACATAAAAACAAACTTTTAAAGCTTAAAACGCGTAAACCGGTAAAGTTTATGACAAACTGAAAATTTTTTTTTACTCTTTCAGACTCTCATCACGACTTGACTCAAATTTTCGGGACGAAAATTCTTTAACATGGGAATGATGTGACAATCGTCAATTTCAGGTTAACTCCGTTAACTCAACTCCGTCAATTCAAACTTTAAGATCGTTAAATCTATAACGCACACTTCATTACATTTAAACTAGGGTTTAAATGACGCTTAACACTTACTACATGTGTAGTCTTTCGGGATTTGCACCGAAACGCAAACGAGTTGACGCAAACGATTGATAAATGAACGAAAAACGTCAAAACAATAATTATGTGATAATTATGTGTTAGATATATGTGTGTTACTTGATTATGTTATGTGGAATGTTAAACAAGAAACAAGAACCAATTAGTTAGGCTAGAGATGTAACACTTGGAAGTAGAGGGACTAGAGTGTAACTTGTATAATTATAAATATAACCTTAACTACAAACCCTAACTTATTTTCTTTTCTTTTCCCCCTCACCACAAACCCCGATCGGCCCTCCCTTTGTTCTCCACGGCTGCCGTCCACAAGAACACACACATATACACATCAAATCAAGTGATTAATCCAAGAACTAGGTGCTAGGAAGGTATAATTGATCATCCTTTACCTTCTTGTTGTTTAATTTTGATGTTTAATGGGTTAAGTACAAACCCTAGGCAGCCAATTTTGTTCATGTATATGGTTAATATGATTGTTGTTATTTGGATAATGAATTGATAACTAGATTGATGTTGTTGCATGATTCATTGTTGTCTTTGATTTGAGTTAAAACACAAACCCTAATCTTGTATGTATGGTGTAATTGAGATGCATGGATAGTAGTATTAGTGTCTAGCATGTTATATGATTTATTTGTGATCCATGGCTATTGAAATTGTTAAGTTTTGATGTGAACAGAATCTGGGCAGAATGTGTATACGATGTTTAAATGACTGTAACGAAGTGTAAACGTGAAAATTGGTTGAGATTGTGGGTACTGCAGTAAACTAGGTTGAGTCTAGTTTCCATGAGGTATAAGTTTATAATTTTTGGACAAGTAGAAGTGTACTTTTATTATTTTACAAAAACGTGGTGCAAAGCTGAGCTGTTAGACCTGCTGTTAGGTTAAGTTGTAAATGTTATATCTCATGAACCACGAGGCCAATTGGGTTGGTTCCACTTCTGGAAGTTGACTCATTGAGTTAGGAACCAAACCCAAGTGGTCTTGCATTTATTGGATTTTTCGTTTAACGGGAATTGCAAATAACATTCTGTTGCGCATGAATCTGACTGATATGAGTTTGCTGTAATGTTTTGGTCATTATAAGAAAAATATGTGGAATAAAAATAAGATAAAATATGTTCTGGAAACCTAAGATATGTATGCTTCTGTGGTGATTTTTGGTGAATTAATTGAGACGTTATGATCGGTGAAATAGTACAATCCTTCAAGTAGAAATTCTGTCATAATGAAACTAACTGCTGAGTTGTGTAAAAATGCATGAAATATGATAGTTTTTATATATTTGTTATGTTTTGACCAAAATACCCTTGCGGGGAATAGTTGCTAATTGATTGCCATGAATTGACCAAATTGCCCTTATGGGGAATAATGGTTAGTTAATTTTGTTTGTTGACCAAAATGCCCTTACGGGGATAATTACTAGTAAAGTATGTTATTAGTACGTGACACGAAAGTAATTGCTCACTCATGTATCATATCACAATTGTACTTGTTTAAGTCACACACGATTCACAAACGAAACACGAAATCTGTTACGTGCATAGGTATTATGTGCCGAGTCTAGAGACTCGTTAAACGTACCGATACTTAGAAAATCTCTTTGTTATTTAGAACGCTAGAGAGTTTCTACGACGCGCATCACTTGGTGATCTATATCGGGATATTCTTCGCAAACAGTGAGTTTCACTTACCCCGCTCTTTGAACTGTTTTCAAACGTTTTTCACTTGGGGGAGATAACATACTCCGATAAACGTATTTTCTGAGATAAACGCATATTTTAGATTTTGTTATAAATTATATATCACTTGTAAAGGCTAAGCGGCAAACGTAACATTTGAAGTCCCACACACATCGAACCGGTTAATATTTGGAATAGCGAGTCACTGTTGAGTAGTACTACTGGGTTTGACAAACCCCACCCGACGCTAAGCTCAACTGGAGGTTGAGTGGGTGTAATTTTGGCTAACACTTACCATGGTCTGGGTTGACCTGGTGACGGGCACTTGATAAACAGTCAGCTTCGGTCTCGAACCACTTGCGATACTTGTTGTATAGATTAGCTACCTATCGATATATAATTTGACGTAACACTATCTGGTAATGCAAAACACTTAAACGCCGTAACGTGGTTACGCAACACTTAAACGCCGTAACGTGGTTACGCAACACTGAAACGCCGTGACGAGGTTACGCAAAACGCTAAACGATTTATCTTATATAACTTGTGAACTCACCAACCTTGTGTTGACACTTTTAGTATGTTATTCTCAGGTAGCCGAGGCGGGCGCGCGGTTTAGGAGCATGCATTAAATGAAAACACTTTTATTCTGCAAACTTATTTTTAACAATTATCTTTGGTTTTAAGTCGTCCTACGTGACGCAGCTTTTGAATTAAGGTTTTTACGCTTCCGCACTTATTTGCATTTAAACGTTTTTATGGTTTGATTATAACTGATGATTCCGATCCTGCCAGTTCACACCCTCTGACGGTAAAACTCCGTTAGTGGATTTTGAGGGTGTGACAGATTGGTATCAGAGCCATTGGTTATAGCGAACTAGAAGCTGCATGCATACTAGACTATAACCGCGACGACCCATTAGTTATAATGATACGCACTGCATAGGTTTGTGTAGTCTGGTAATCTTATCTCTTTATCTCTTTCACTCATACGCGCGCATACACGGCTTACCTGTAGGAATGTCGACGCCACCCTCATCATCATCCGATTCGATGACGCATGCTCACGGGAAGGAACCTCAGTTACCGACCGCCTCGCCACCCCGCGTAGTCCCGGAACTCGAAGCTCCCGCACCGAAGAGGTACCGCCTATCCGGAGGCCTTTACGAAAACGACGTTAGCTGGGATTGGTACCCTAACATGATCAGACGTATGGTCTATCGCGAACAAGTTCCCCCGTTGCCTCACCCGAACCACCCTGCTTATCCCAACACTCTACCGCCCATAACCGAACCTGTGGAGCGAGTTCTCGCAGCTGTTGTTTCTTGTTTGGAGCGTGATGTGGGTTACATGCGCTACACGAGAGAAAATGTTGCCAGACTGTTTAAAGACGGAACCGAGACTCAGGAGGAGATTGCCCGCATGGCAGCGGCAATGAAAGATATGCAAGAGACTAGTGAGCAACAAACGAAGGTTATGATGAAGATGCAAGCTGAGATGATAGACTTGCAAGAGCAACTCCAAGAAGCAAGGACCCGAACTGAGATAGCGTTAGAGCGTTGCGATGTCTTACAAATGCAACTTGCTCAGAACGCAGCCGAACCTGAGGCAGAGCCTGAGGCCGAGCCCGAGGCAGAGCCTGAGGTAGAACCTGAAGAAGATCCCGAAGAGGAGCTTGAGGAAGATCCCGAGGAAGATCCCGAGGAGGAACCCGAAGAAGAACCGGAGGAAGAACCGGCTGAGGAGGAGGCACACTCGGAGGTGTCCTCAGATGACGACATCTAGTGGTGTGACACTTAGATGGAGGGGTTGTCTCCATCCGAACTATTATTTTCTATGATTTAAAGGATTGACTGGAAATACTTTGTAGCGAATACAATGGTTTTAATCATGAATTTTTATTTAGACTAATATGTGGTTGTGATGTGATGTTGTTTCTTATTTTCTTTCTTACCTATTTTTTTTTTCTCATGTATGGTGTGTTGTATATGAAGGAAAAATTCATGTTTAACATTTTATACTGTGATTCTAGGAAATGGCCGGAAGAAACGCTGGACGAGGACGTGGTAACATCAGCATGACTGCAGCTGAACTCCAAACTCTGCTGAATGACCATGTGACGGCCGCTTTAGCCGCACACGTTCAGAATCAAACTGGAGGTCCGAGTGGAACGTGTACCTTCAAGAACTACCTAGACTGCAAGCCCAGTACGTTTAAGGGCACTGAGGGAGCTATAGGCTTCCTGCGTTGGGCTGAGAAGGCCGAGTCAGCTTTTGAGATGTGTAATTGTCCCCCTGCCAGTAGGGTCAAATTCGCTGCTAGGACACTTGAGGATTCCGCCCTCACTTGGTGGAATTCAAACGTCCAGATCCTTGGGTTGGAACTGGCTAACGCGATGAACTGGGAGGAGTTCAAGAGCATGATGCGAGAGGAGTACTGTCCGAGGGAAGAAATTTCGAAGTTAGAGTCGGAGTTTTGGTCGTTGAAGATGGTGGGTTCGGAAATCGAAGCCTACACCACTCGTTCGTACGAGTTGGCTGTGATGTGTCCGCGGATGGTGGATCCGCCGAGCAAGAGAATAGAAATGTACATTGATGGTTTAGCACCGCAAATTCAGGGCATGGTGACATCTTCCCGACCAGCCACGATCCAACAAGCGATCCGTTTAGCTCACAAACTGACGGATTAGGCTGTGACCCAAGGTGCGTTACCACCTAGGGGTTCGACCACTAAATCACGTGACAACCCGAGTAGTGACCACGTCAGCAACAGTAACAGCAACAGCAACCCGAACAGCGGGAAGAAAAAGTTTGACAACACCAGATCTTCATCCTCGAACCTCCCACCGCAACACCACTACCGTAAGCCCGAATTTACTCGGAGCTTTAACACTCAGAATCACAACAACAACACCAACCACAACGGTAGCGGGCAGGTTTCGAGCGGATATGCTGGGATATATCCAAAGTGCAACAGGTGCAACTTTCATCATGTTGGCCAGTGTGACCGTGTCAAGTGTCAAAGATGCGAAAAGATAGGTCACCAAGCGAAAGAATGTAGAGGAGACCTTGCAGCAAAGGGTGCTCCTAAGCCACCGATGACAACTAAGGGATGCTTTGAATGTGGGCAGGAAGGTCATTTCCGGAAGGATTGCCCCAAGCTGAAACAGAATGACAATAACGGGGGTAATGGAAGTGGCAGTAATGGTGGAGGCAATGGCAAAGGAAGAGCGTTTGTGATTGGATCGGGTCAAGCCCGCAATGACCCGCATGTGGTGTCTGGTAAGTTCCCTGTAAACGATTGTTTTGCTTCTGTTTTATTTGACACTGGAGCTGATAGGAGTTTTGTGTCGAAAGCCTTTAGCCAACTTTTAGACCTTACTCCAACCCCGTTAGACGCTAAGTTTCCTGTCGAATTAGCTAACGGTAAAACTGTAGTAACAACTCATATACTTGCGGGATGTTAGTTGAAACTGTCAGGTCATGTCTTTGATATCGACCTTATTCCTTTTACGCTTAGTAGTTTCGATGTCGTTGTCGGCATGGACTGGTTATCCGAGAACCGAGCGGAGATTATATGCCATGATAAGATAGTCCATATTACCACCCCTTCCGGCGAGATCATTTCGGTCCGAGGCGAGAGAAGCGGCATGACCACCAGCGTCATTACCCTTTTGAAGGCACAGAAGTATCTACGAAAGGGTCATCCGGCAATTTTGGCGCAGATTGTTGAGAAACCCGCGGAGGAGAAACGAATTGAAGACATACCGCTTGTGCGAGACTTTCCGGAAGTTTTCCCAGAGGATTTGCCCGGACACCCTCCTATTCGTCAAGTCGAATTCCAAATCGAGTTGACACCCGGTGCAGCACCCATAGCACGAGCCCCGTATCGGCTCGCACTGACGGAACTTCAGGAGTTGTCCACTCAGTTGCAAGATTTGTTGGATAAGGGTTTTATCCGACCTAGCTCATCGCCATGGGGAGCCCCTGTCTTGTTTGTCCGAAAGAAAGACGGGACTTTCCGAATGTGCATCGACTACCGGGAGTTGAACAAGGTGACGGTCAAGAACCGTTATCCTTTACCCCGAATTGATGATTTGTTTGACCAGCTTCAAGGATCGAGTTACTACTCGAAGATTGATCTACGATCCGGTTACCACCAGCTGAGAGTGCGCGAAGAAGATATCTCAAAGATGGCTTTCAGAACACGGTATGGTCACTAATAGTTTTCGGTTATGCCTTTTGGCCTAACCAACGCGCCAGCCGTATTTATGGATCTCATGAATCGAGTATGCAAGGCGTACCTCGACAAGTTCGTGATTGTTTTCATCGATGATATTCTCGTCTACTCCAAGAACGTGACTGACCACGAAGAGCACCTAAGGGTAATTCTGGAACTATTGAAGAAGGAACAACTGTATGCTAAACTCTCGAAATGTGAATTTTGGCTTCGCGAGGTTCACTTTTTAGGACATGTGATCAACGAGAATGGTATACATGTCGATCCTGGTAAGGTAGAGGCCATCAAAAACTGGGAAGCACCTAAGACTCCGACTGAGGTGCGACAATTCCTAGGACAGGCCGGCTACTACCGGCGTTTCATCGAGGGATTTTCAAAAATTGCCCAACCCCTCACCGCTTTGACCCACAAGGGCACTAAGTACAACTGGGGTGACGCGCAAGAATCCGCTTTTCAACTGTTGAAAACCAAGCTTTGTAGCGCCCCTATTTTAGCCCTCCCCGAGGGAACGGAAAATTTTGAGGTACACTGTGACGCATCTATACAAGGTCTCGGTTGTGTGCTGATGCAACTCGAGAAGGTTATAGCCTACGCCTCTAGACAACTACGGGTTCACGAGAAGAACTACACGACCCATGATTTGGAACTCGGAGCTGTGGTGTTTGCTCTTAAGATATGGAGGCATTACTTGTACGGTACCAAGTTTACCATTTACACCGACCACAAGAGTCTCCAACATATCTACGATCAGAAGGAGCTGAACATGCGACAGCGTCGTTGGGTCGAGCTGCTTAAAGATTACGATTGTGCCATCAAGTACCACCCTGGCAAGGCCAATGTGGTGGCCGACGCCCTCAGCAGAAAGGAAACAGATAAACCCAGACGGGTGAGAGCATTGCAACTCACGATTCATGCCAGCTTACCCGATCAGATTCGCGATGCGCAACAGGAAGCTTTGAAAGATGATAATCTTCCGTCGGAACTCATGCGGGGCAAGAACAAGCAACTTGAAACCAGATCGGACGGGGCCCGATATTTTGAGAACCGGATTTGGGTTCCACGATACAGAGAGTTGAGAACTCTAGTGATGGACGAAGCTCATAAGTCCCGATATTCTATCCACCCTGGCTCAGATAAAATGTATCATGATTTAAAGGCACTTTACTGGTGGCCGAACATGAAAGCCGACATTGCCACCTACGTGAGCAAATGCTTGACTTGTGCCAGAGTCAAGATAGAATACCAGAAACCATCTGGTCTACTGCAACAACCGGAACTCCCAATGTGGAAATGGGAGCACATCTCAATGGACTTTATTACGGGTTTGCCTAAGACACCGACGGGATGCGATACCATCTGGGTGATCGTTGACCGGTTGACTAAATCGGCACACTTCCTAGCAATTAAGGAAACGGACAAAATGGAAAGACTGACTCGCGTATACATGAAAGAAGTGGTGTCTAGACACGGAGTGCCTGTCTCGATCATTTCCGATCGAGATTCTCTTTTCACCTAGCACTTTTGGAAGTCGCTGCAAAGCGCACTGGGCACCCGTCTCGATATGAGTACAGCATACCATCCTCAGACGGATGGGCAAAGTGAACGGACTATTCAGGCCCTGGAGGATATGTTGCGTGCATGCGTTTTAGATTTCGGAAAAAGTTGGGAACCCCACTTACCCTTGGTAGAGTTTTCGTATAATAACAGCTACCACGCAAGTATTAAGGCAGCGCCGTTTGAAGCGCTGTACGGACGGAAGTGTTGATCACCACTCTGCTGGGCAGAGGTGGGTGACAGCCAAATCACTGGTCCGGAACTGGTACTCGAAACCTCGGAAAAGATTGTTCAAATCCGAAATCGCATGGCAGCAGCACGAGATCGCCAAAAGAGTTACGCCGACAAGCGCCGAAAACCTCTCGAATTTCAAGTGAACGATCGGGTGTTGCTCAAAGTCTCACCTTGGAAAGGTGTGGTTCGCTTTGGAAAGCGAAACAAACTCAACCCACGGTATGTTGGTCCGTACCGGATAACTGAGCGCATTGGTCCGGTGGCGTACCGACTGGACCTACCAACAGAACTCAGTGGCGTACACGATGTATTCCACGTATCAAATTTGAAGAAATGCCTATCTGATGAATCCCAAGTAGTCCCTTTGGAGGAACTACAAATTGATGAACAGTTACGTTTCATTGAAGAACCAGTCGAGGTTTTGGATTGGGAAACCAAAACGCTCAAACACAGCAAAATTCCAATCGTTAAGGTTCGTTGGAACTCGAGATGTGGACCGGAGTTCACGTGGGAACGCGAGGATCAAATGATGAAAAAGTATCCTCACCTTTTTGAAGGGCTAACCAAACACAGAAAACCGCGAAACTCGGCAAACCGTCAAACATCACCGGAGGTATGAATTAAATTTCGGGACGAAATTTCTTTCTACTAGGGGATGATATGACAAACTGAAAATTTTTTTTTACTCTTTCAGACTCTCATCACGACTTGACTCAAATTTTCGGGACGAAAATTCTTTAACATGGGAATGATGTGACAATCGTCAATTTCAGGTTAACTCCGTTAACTCAACTCCGTCAATTCAAACTTTAAGATCGTTAAATCTATAACGCACACTTCATTACATTTAAACTAGGGTTTAAATGACGCTTAACACTTACTACATGTGTAGTCTTTCGGGATTTGCACCGAAACACAAACGAGTTGACGCAAACGATTGATAAATGAACGAAAAACGTCAAAACAATAATTATGTGATAATTATGTGTTAGATATATGTGTGTTACTTGATTATGTTATGTGGAATGTTAAACAAGAAACAAGAACCAATTAGTTAGGCTGGAGATGTAACACTTGGAAGTAGAGGGACTAGAGTGTAACTTGTATAATTATAAATATAACCTTAACTACAAACCCTAACTTATTTTCTTTTCTTTTCCCCCA
Organism: Bidens hawaiensis; assembly: GCF_021521415.1. NCBI lineage: Eukaryota > Viridiplantae > Streptophyta > Magnoliopsida > Asterales > Asteraceae > Bidens > Bidens hawaiensis. Next base: position 85,540 of record NW_027504882.1, read on the forward strand.
CACCACAAACCCCGATCGGCCCTCCCTTTGTTCTCCACGGCTGCCGTCCACAAGAACACACACATATACACATCAAATCAAGTGATTAATCCAAGAACTAGGTGCTAGGAAGGTATAATTGATCATCCTTTACCTTCTTGTTGTTTAATTTTGATGTTTAATGGGTTAAGTACAAACCCTAGGCAGCCGATTTTGTTCATGTATATGGTTAATATGATTGTTGTTATTTGGATAATGAATTGATAACTAGATTGATGTTGTTGCATGATTCATTGTTGTCTTTGATTTGAGTTAAAACACAAACCCTAATCTTGTATGTATGGTGTAATTGAGATGCATGGATAGTAGTATTAGTGTCTAGCATGTTATATGATTTATTTGTGATCCATGGCTAGTGAAATTGTTAAGTTTTGATGTGAACAGAATCTGGGCAGAATGTGTATACGATGTTTAAATGACTGTAACGAAGTGTAAACGTGAAAATTGGTTGAGATTGTGGGTACTGCAGTAAACTAGGTTGAGTCTAGTTTCCATGAAGTATAAGTTTGTAATTTTTGGACAAGTAGAAGTGTACTTTTATTATTTTACAAAAACGTGGTGCAAAGCTGAGCTGTTAGACCTGCTGTTAGGTTAAGTTGTAAATGTTATATCTCATGAACCACGAGGCCAATTGTGTTGGTTCCACTTCTGTAAGTTGACTCATTGAGTTAGGAACCAAACCCAAGTAGTCTTGCATTTATTGGATTTTTCGTTTAACGGCAATTGCAAATAACATTCTGTTTCGCATGAATCTGACTGATATGAGTTTGCTGTAATGTTTTGGTCATTATAAGAAAAATATGTGGAATAAAAATAAGATAAAATATGTTCTGGAAACCTAAGATATGTATGCTTCTGTGGTGATTTTTGGTGAATTAATTGAGACGTTATGATCGGTGAAATAGTACAATCCTTCAAGTAGAAATTCTGTCATAATGAAACTAACTGCTGAGTTGTGTAAAAATGCATGAAATATGATAGTTTTTATATATTTGTTATGTTTTGACCAAAATACCCTTGCGGGGAATAGTTGCTAATTGATTGCCATGAATTGACCAAATTTCCCTTATGGGGAATAATGGTTAGTTAATTTTGTTTGTTGACCAAAATGCCCTTACGGGGATAATTGCTAGTAAAGTATGTTATTAGTACGTGACACGAAAGTAATTGCTCACTCATGTATCGTATCACAATTGTACTTGTTTAACTCACACACGATTCACAAAAGAAACACGAAATCTGTTACGTGCATAGGTATTATGTGCCGAGTCTAGAGACTCGTTAAACGTACCGATACTTAGAAAATCTCTTTGTTATTTAGAACGCTAGAGAGTTTCTACGACGCGCATCACTTGGTGATCTATATCGGGATATTCTTCGCAAACAGTGAGTTTCACTTACCCCGCTCTTTGAACTGTTTTCAAACGTTTTTCACTTGGGGGAGATAACATACTCCGATAAACGCATTTTCTGAGATAAACGCATATTTAAGATTTTGTTATAAATTATATATCACTTGTAAAGGCTAAGCGGCAAACGTAACATTTGAAGTCCCACACACATCGAACCGGTTAATATTTGGAATAGCGAGTCACTGTTGAGTAGTACTACTGGGTTTGACAAACCCCACCCGACGCTAAGCTCAACTGGAGGTTGAGTGGGTGTAATTTTGGCTAACACTTACCATGGTCTGGGTTGACCTGGTGACGGGCACTTGATAAACAGTCAGCTTCGGTCTCGAACCACTTAGCGATACTTGTTGTATAGATTAGCTACCTATCGATATATAATTTGACGTAACACTATCTGGTAATGCAAAACACTTAAACGCCGTAACGTGGTTACGCAACACTTAAACGCCGTAACGTGGTTACGCAACACTTAAACGCCGTAACGTGGTTACGCAACACTGAAACGCCGTGACGAGGTTATGCAAAACGCTAAACGATTTATCTTATATAACTTGTGAACTCACCAACCTTGTGTTGACACTTTTAGTATGTTATTCTCAGGTAGCCGAGGCGGGCGCGCGGTTTAGGAGCATGCATTAAATGAAAACACTTTTATTCTGCAAACTTATTTTTAACAGTTATCTTTGGTTTTAAGTCGTCCTGCGTGACGCAGCTTTTGAATTAAGGTTTTTACGCTTCCGCACTTATTTGCATTTAAACGTTTTTATGGTTTGATTATAACTGATGATTTCGATCCTGCCAGTTCACACCCTCTGACGGTAAAACTCCGTTAGTGGATTTTGAGGTCGCCTAAGCGAGCTGACCGGTGTATAAAAACCATAAAAATGGACTATTTTCATGAAACTAAGTTAATCAAGTAAAAATAAATCATCCGAAAATAATTCGGATGATTTGGGTATTTTTACCCGATTTAGCAGTTTCCGTTGTATTAAAGACGGAAACGGGCCCCGCGGCCAAACGGGGTGTCTAAACCGAGCTCTAATTTCACCACTTTAATTAAAATATCAGTAACAACTATTTTCGGGTCGTATGTGACCAAACTCATTTTTGAAAACATAAAGACGGATAACCGTGCTAGGCACGCAAAACGAGAAAACAAACTAATGGTAGTTTTGACTAAAGAACTCTAAGTGATATCTCAATCTAAGTCCTGAGAAGTGTTTCGGGGTTAACATTGTCCCCGGATCGTGTACGGTACTGGGTTAACGGTGTCCCCATACGTACCGGTTAACACGAATTTAAGTTATATTAATAGAAATTGTGTAATAACGACTTAGGGATCGTATTACAGATCCGGACCGGTAGCCGCGCACAGTATTTCATCTTTACTCACGAAAAGGTGAGTTTCACGAGCCCCTTTTTACTGAACTGTTTTAAATATTTTCCCGGGGCGGAAAGCATGTTTTTATCAAAGTGTTTAAGTACATGCCGATCGCATGGAAATGAATGTATTTATATAATGTTTATTGTACGGGAATCGTACTGTAATGTATTAAGATGGTAATTGTCTGAGTTGCTAATATTGTAAGGCCCGAAACAGTGTTCTGGGTTAACAGTGTCCCCAGAGGTTATTAAATGTATTTCTGGGTTAACAGTGTCCCCAGAGGTTATTAAACGTGTTTCTGGGTTAACTGTGTTCCCAGAGGTTATTAAATGTGTTTCTGGGTTAAAAGTGTCCCCAGAGGTTATAAAATGTGTTTCTGGGTTAACAGTGTCCCCAGAGGTTATTAGATGTGTTTCTGGGTTAACAGAGGTTTCACTTGTAGGCTCAGCATAATTACATCGCTAATTTATGATTATTATAATGATTTGTCATGGTTTATTTAAATTAGTGAAACTCACCAACTATTCGTAGTTGACCCGTTTTCTTTACATGCTTTCTAGGTATACCGAAATTGGAATGAGTGATACGTGCTTGATGATGTGTGCTATTTTGTGGAAGCTTAAGGGTCTATATTTTGTATTAAACATGTTAACGTACTATCGGTAAAACTTATGTGATAACGCCTAGACGGTAACGAAACTCGGAACAATGTAATACGTTTAAATTAATGTAGTGGTGTTTTCTTTATAAGCAATGCTGTTGATATCAGATGTGTCTGTTGCATCCCGTTAACGTTTCCGCTGCGGTTATGGGGTGTTACAGAACTTGGTATCAGAGCCATTGGTTATAAAGAATTAGGATGTCTTTAAAAGATACCTAAAATATAACCAGTAGCTCAAGTGTTATAGGATCTGAATATCAACTAATAATCTATTGTGACGAGATCGGGATGAACTTGGATGGACAAGTGAGTTATTATGGTCCGTAAAATAATAACAGACTTGTCCGCACGAGGGAATTCAGGGGAAGTCACGGGGGACTTTAATAGGTAAAATTGGCAACATATGTGCAAATATATGATAATATTGTTATGTGGTCAAGTTGTATAAGTAAGTGCATATTAATTTGATTATGATTTACACTATGGAAAGAACTATATGTTTGTTAACTTGTGTGCAGGTAAGAATGTCGAGAACTCCTAGTTTGTCGGTGGAGGAGGACCCGGAGGAAGTCAGCTCCGGGAACTCTGGGAGCCTACGCGTATCATCCAGCTCCGAGCCTAGCGAGGCTAGTCGTAGGAGCTCTGGCCAGTACTCCCCAGTCAGGATTGTCATATCCCCTACCCCGCCCGCACCACAGGCCATCCCTGTCCCTCCCGGATTCGGACCCCGCCTCACGGCGCGGATCAGTGTCCCGCATGTCCCACCTACCTCGCCCCTACCCAGACCTGCTACCCGCAGGGGCGAGTCCTCCCGCTCCCAGCCCGAGCCTGTGACTCCACCTGTGTGGGGTCTCCCTAGGCAGGAAAGGGACGCGGCGGCATGGCTTCGAGTGCTCACCGAGCAGGTGAATGAGCACTCCGCCGCCTTGACAGTGGGAGTGCAGAGGCGGATGTATCTGGGGGACTGCATACTGGACCACCAGTATGCGATTGCGCAGCTAAAGAGGGAGTGCTCATACTCCCAGTGGAAGATCGGCCGGATAGAGACGCGGATCCGGGTTATGCTGGCTGTGATGGTGGTGTTGGTGGCGGTGTTGGTGGGGTTGGTATACCACCGTGTTTAGTGATGTTAGGATGGTAGAAGTCATGGACCGCTTTTTGATACTCTGTGTAAGCAGTTACTGGTGATGCTAACATAGAGTGAATCTTGGGTAGTTATATTACAACCACTGGCCCTTAAGGGGGGTCTCTTTTGGGGCATATCATTATAGATACTTTTGGGTATCATTCAAGCACTGGCCCATTGCGGGTTATGTCGAGATGATGCCGACATAGGCCCTATGTATGAAAACTTAACTTATGTAATGATGACAGGAAAGTATGTGAACTGACATAGATGTAATATGTATTAATGTTTATTAATGAATGGAATGTTTGTTGTTTTTTATGATTGGAACTTGTATTAATTATATGTATTTTCTTGATGATTGTGTAGAATGGCACCAAAACGATCAGCTCAAATGTCGGAAGTAGATGTGAGCCGTTTGATTGCTCAACAGTTAGAGGCGGCGATACCGGATATAGTATCGCGCATCGCCGCCAGTATTAACAATTCGACAAATCCAACCCCTCCGAGCAATCAAATGACCACCAATAATGATGGGGAACGAAATGTTAATCCTCCACGGAATGATAACACGATTCCGAGTAATGACGCACCGCCTAGGGTGGTCGTTACGGACAGTAATGGCCCTATACCAACTGTAGAGACGAACCGTACTGAACCGATTCCTGCATCCAGGGGATGTTCGATCAAAGACTTTATGTTGTGCAAACCTCTAGAGTTTAGCGGGTCTGAAGGACCAAATAGGTTGGTTAAGTGGATCGAGAAAATAGAATCAGTTGTGAACATCAGCAACTGCCCCGAGGACTGTGTTGTAAAGTACGCCACCTGCACATTCACGGACCATGCCTTGACATGGTGGAACACGATAGTGCAGACCCGGGGTCAGGCGGCGACAAACCGCATGACCTGGACAGAGCTTAAGGCTCTTGTACTGGAACATTTCTGCCCGAAAAACGAATTGCAGTAATTAGAAAATGAATTGTGGAACCTGGAGATGCAAGGGGCAGACCATTTGGGTTATACGAACCGGTTTAATGAGTTGTCGCGATTGGTACCATGGTTGGTCACCCCAGAGTCGAAGAGGGTTGAGCGTTATATTTGGGGGCTAACTCCAGTTGTAAGGAGTATAGTCAATTCTGGGGGACACCAGACGTATGAGGGTGCGGTGACGCAAGCTGGTATCGTTACGTATGATTTCGTAAGGAGCGGGTCACTGAAGGTGGCGGGAGAATCCGCTGGGGGAAAGCGGGGTACACATGACCATAGGATCCAGGAAAAGCAGCAAGGTAAACGTGCTAGGCCCGCTGCCCAGAACTACGCCATGACTAGTTCTGGCGGAAGGCAGGAACCGCAGACAAGGACGTTTCCCAGGTGTGGGAAATGCGGTTACCAACATGGAGGCGAGTGCAGGGTGGTAGTGTGCCATCGGTGTGGCAGGGAAGGCACACCGCACCGAGATGTAGGACAAACCTGAACAACCTGAACCGACAACCGCAACCTACCCGTGCGCAACCATTTAGGACCCAACCAGCCCGACAACAAAACCCACAAGGAAATCAAGTGATGACCACCAGCCGTGCTTGCTTTGAATGCGGCAGCACAGAGCACTTCAAGAGAAACTGTCCGAAACTGAACCAGGGAGGAAATGGGCGGCCAACCGCGGGTCCGGCATCGTCGTCCAACCCGGCGCGAGGCCGAGCATTCGTGATGGGGGCGAACGAAGCACGCCAGGACCCCAGCGTAGTGACAGGTACATTCCTCGTCTCTGATCATTACGCTTCTGTATTATTTGATACAGGCGCCGATAGAAGTTTTGTTTCTGTTAAATTCCTATCGATTGCAAACCTTCCAATTAGTGAAACCATAGAACCTTACACCGTAGAAGTCGCTAACGGTGAAACCATGATAGTTAATCAGATAGTTCGGAATTGCCCTTTTATTTTGAACGAACAATCCTTTCTGATTGACTTGTTACCGGTAGAATTGGGTAGTTTTGACGTGATAGTGGGAATGAATTGGTTAGCACGTAACAAGGTAGAAATAAACTGTGAAAAGAAAATCGTCAAGATCCGGGTGTCGGATGACGAAGAGGTATTAGTGCAGGGTGAGAAGTCGGGCAATATGATACCGTTTATATCCCACCTCAAGGTGTTAAAATATATACGCCAGGGATGCGTGGCGTATCTAGCGAGCTTGACGGCCACGGATCCTGAGGAAAAACGGGTGGACGATATCCCAGTGGTACGCGAATTTCCACAAGTTTTCCCAGAGGAACTTCCTGGATTACCGCCAACCCGACAGGTCGAATTCAGAATCGATCTATTACCTCAAGCTGGCCCTGTTGCTAAGGCACCCTACCGACTTGCACCATCAGAGATGCAAGAATTATCCAACTAGTTGCAAGAATTGTTGGATAAAGGATTTATACGTCCTAGTTATTCCCCGTGGGGTGCACCTGTACTATTCGTGAAAAAGAAGGACGGGAGCCTTAGAATGTACATTGATTACAGGGAATTGAACAAGTTGACAATCAAAAATAGGTATCCTCTCCCCCGAATCGATGACCTGTTCGAAAAACTACAAGGTGCGAGCTACTTCTCAAAAATATATCTTAGATCGGGATACCATCAGGTTAGAATTCAGGAGGAGGATATCCCAAAAACCGCATTCCGGACTCGCTACGGCCATTACGAGTTCTTAGTTATGCCTTTTGGGCTAACAAATGCGCCAGCAGTGTTCATGGATCTCATGAATCGAGTCTGTAAACCCTACCTCGATAAATTCGTCATCGTGTTTATTGACGATATTTTGATATACTCGAAGAGTAAAGAAGAGCACGAGCAACACTTAAGATTAATTTTAGAGCTTCTAAATCAGGAGAAGTTGTATGCAAAATTCTCCAAGTGTAACTTCTGGTTACAAGAAGTGCAATTCCTTGGTCACGTTATAAACCATCAAGGAATACACGTTGATCCAAGTAAGGTGGAAGCAGTTAAGAATTGGCAAGCGCCTAAATTGCCAAAGGAAATCCGCCAATTCTTAGGCTTAGCTGGATATTATCGTCGATTTATAGAGAACTTTTCCAGCATCGCCCAACCTTTAACCCTTCTGACCCAAAAGGATCGAAAGTATGAATGGGGTGAAGAACAGGAAACGACATTTCAAACGCTAAAACAAAGATTGTGCCAAGCGCCGATCTTAAGTCTCCCCGACGGAGACGATGGTTTTGTCGTGTATTGTGACGCATCCCGGAGAGGGTTAGGATGCGTGTTGATGCAAAATAATAAGGTTATAGCCTATGCTTCTCGACAGTTAAAAACACACGAGAAAAATTACACTACTCATGACTTAGAACTGGGAGCAGTCATCTTCGCACTTAAAATCTGGAGACATTATCTCTACGGTACAAAGTGCACCATCTTCACCGATCATAAAACTTTGCAACACATATTCGATCAGAAAGAACTGAATATGATGCAACGAAGATGGGTCGAGTTGTTAAGCGACTATGACTGTGACATCCGTTATCACCCCGGCAAGGCTAACGTCGTAGCCGATGCCTTGAGTAGGAAGGATCGGGTTAAGCCATTGCGAGTGCGAGCACTGAAAATGATAGTCCAGTCGAACCTTTCGGACCTGGTTCGAGTCGCTCAACGCGAGGCGTTGAAAGAGGAACAATTGGAAAAAGAGGGACTTTACGGTAACGAGAAGAATTTCGAACAGCGCGTAGACGAAATTCTCTATTTCAAAAATCGGATTTGGATCCCGACCCTCCATGACCTTCGAGAATTAATCCTGGACGAAGCGCATAAATCGAAATATTCCATACATCCGGGATCGGATAAGATGTACAAGGATGTGAAGGAGTTCTACTGGTGGCCGGTATGAAAAAGGATATAGCCACATACGTCGGCAAGTGTACGACGTGTGCGAGGGTTAAGGCGGAGCACCAGAAACCCTCGGGGATGTTACAACAACCGGAAATTCCCGAATGGAAATGGGAGCAAATCACAATGGATTTTGTGACACATCTCCCTAAGACGTCCCGTGGACACGATGCAATTTGGGTAATCGTGGATCGACTAACCAAGTCGGCACATTTTATTCCGATTAGAAATAATTATAACACCGAAAGACTTTCGCAGATTTATATAAATGAAATTGTGTCTCGTCATGGGATACCCATCTCAATCATCTCCGATCGAGATAGCCATTTCACCTCCAATCTTTGGCAAGCTGTACAAGAAGCGCTGGGAATGCGTATTGATCTAAGCACAGCTTACCACCCTCAGACCGACGGTCAGTCTGAGAGGACCATCCAAACATGGAGGATTTGCTTCGTGCATGCGTACTGGATTTTAAGGGAAATTGGGATCAACATCTCCCACTCGTTGAATTTTCCTATAATAACAGTTACCATAGCAGTATAAAGGCAGCACCTTACGAAGCATTGTATGGACGGAAGTGCCGATCACCACTCTGCTGGACTGAAGTGGGCGACACACAGGTTATTAGATCAGATCTGGTCCAGGAAACGACCAGCAAAATTCTTGAAATTAAGAACAATCTGAAGGCCGCACGGGATCGGCAGAAGAGTTATGCCGATACCCGTAGAAAACCGTTATCATTTGAGAAAGGTGATAAAGTGTATTTGAAAGTATCACCTTGGAAAGGAGTAGTCAGATTTGGAAAGGCGGGGAAGTTAGCCCCTAGATACATTGGACCATTCGACATTACTGCAAAAATCGGTCCTGTAGCATACCGATTAGAACTGCCTGATGAATTAAGTGCAGTTCATAACGTGTTTCACGTGTCGAACTTGAAAAGGTGTCTGTTGGATGAGACATCAGTGTTACCCTTAGAGGGTGTCCAAATAAGTGATCAGCTTAATTTCGTAGAGGAACCCATAGAAATAGGGGACGGGAAAATCAAGCAACTTAGACACAATAAGATATCGTTGGTCAAAGTTAGATGGAACTCGCAACGAGGCCCAGAATATACATGGGAACGAAAGGACGAATTTCGGAAGAAATACCCCCAACTATTTCCGCAAAAGGAAGTAGTTGACGCGTAAAATTTCGAGGACGAAATTTTTGTAACGGGGGGAGAATGTAACGATTCCGGCAAATTCAGGTATACCCTAGCCGGTATATACTATTTACGTGTTATTTAATACCGAATATATGAATTATAATGTGTTTGTACGAGTATATAAGATTCACAGTACGAATTATACTCGAATGTACAGCTAGTCGTATTGGAATTACGATTAACCGATGAGCGGTTATTGAAACCCGAACGAATCGGGGATTACATTATAGACGAAATATATGATGTTTAGTAAGGTTTACGAAGTATTAAGGCTTCGGGATAAGTGAATTATAGCACAGAAATAGGATTTCGATTTATTGGTACGTCGGTACGTTAAACGAAACCTTTAACATCAAACCAAGCAAGAGACGATCGATCAAGCCGAAAAAGATGCACAACTACCGACAATATGATGTGTTAAGTCAATAAATGTCATGGTTTAAGTTTTTAAAGTTTTTAAATCGGTTTTATATAAATTTCATTTTTAAGCCGAAAAACGACCGTTTTAGCCTCGTTTTAAGCCGAATTAAACGTTTAACCGAAAAACGAACTGAACCAGATTATCCAAAACACTATCCAGATTGCGTAATCTGAACTTGTGAGTGGGCCCCACCCCACCCCCTTAAGGTGGACCGATCGGACCAAGGGGGGAACCCCTTGGCTTCCATTTTCTTTTTTTTATCATCATACTCTCAAAATCCTCTCCATCCTCCACACATTCAACCAAAAACCTTTGATTTTTAAGAAGATCCACAAGGTATAAACATGTTGTTATGGTTTAATCTTGGTTTTTAATTCCAAAATCTTGAGAAAATGAGGTTTCAAGTGAAAAATGGGTGAAAACCCGAGATGAAACCGATTCTTGCATGATCAAGTGATGTATACAAGTTATACAAGGGATCTTGGTCCAAGAAAGGAGTTAAAAGAGTCAAAAACGAATTTTTACGGTTAAAATCTTTGTTTTGATGTCTTAACCGAAACCATGAAATAAATGGCTTGATTGTGGGTATAACTTGCTTGGTGTGGTGTTATTGTGCTTTTAGGTGTTGTATCTAGTTGCTAGCATAGGCTAGAAAGCAAGATCTTTGCGATCTAAAGCTAGAAACACAAGGTAGTTCGGTTTTTCGTATGATTTGTATGATTTGGACAGATTGTGGTAGACTTAGAGTTGGGTCATGAAATTTCACAGAGATGATGTACACATGAAAATATGAGATCTGTGAAAATTTGGTAATATTTGGATAAAGGATGAATATTTGGTGAATTTAATGCTCGGTTTTGGCTAAAAATAGTGAAAAATAGCTAAACATCATGAAAAATTCTGGAAAAATTCAGATAATTTTTTATAACATATAAAAGTCACACACAAAATTTCAGGTCCATTGGAGAAGTCTAAGTAGGCTTTTCGGTAAAACGAGTTCTAGGGTTTTCTAGCTCGGTTTTGGTGAAAATGGCATGAAAAATGAGATTTTGGTTCTGGAAAAATTACAAGGAACTATGTGGATGGCAGGGGTCATCCCAGAAAAATTTGGGATTTTTCTATGGTCGTTTGGTATTTTCGACATATTTGGTGTTTAAATGACGTTTAAAAATAGATAAATAAATGTTAAATATAGAAATTAATTCTGGAAATATTTTTATAAAATTCCTTACTGTCAAAAACTGATTTGTGCAAAATTTCAAGATCCGAGACTAAGCGGATATTTATTTGTGCTAAAAAGAACATAAAAACAAACTTTTAAAGCTTAAAACGCGTAAACCGGTAAAGTTCGCCTAAGCGAGCTGACCGGTGTATAAAAACCATAAAAATGGACTATTTTCATGAAACTTAGTTAATCAAGTAAAAATAAATCATCCGAAAATAATTCGGATGATTTGGGTATTTTTACCCGATTTAGCAGTTTCCGGTGTATTAAAGACGGAAACGGGCCCCGCGGCCAAACGGGGTGTCTAAACCGAGCTCTAATATCACCACTTTAATTAAAATATCAGTAACAACTATTTTCGGGTCGTATGTGACCAAACTCATTTTTGAAAACATAAAGACGGATAACCGTGCTAAGCACGCAAAACGAGAAAACAAACTAATGGTAGTTTTGACTAAAGAACTCTAAGTGATATCACAATCTAAGTCCTGAGAAGTGTTTCGGGGTTAACATTGTCCCCGGATCGTGTACGGTACTGGGTTAACAGTGTCCCCAGACGTACCGGTTAACACGAATTTAAGTTATATTAATAGAAATTGTGTAGTAACGACTTAGGGATCGTATTACAGATCCGGACCGGCAGCCGCGCACAGTATTACATCTTTACTCACGAAAAGGTGAGTTTCACGAGCCCCTTTTTACTGAACTGTTTTAAATATTTTCCCGGGGCGGAAAGCATGTTTTTATTAAAGTGTTTAAGTACATGCCGATCGCATGGAAAAGAATGTATTTATATAATGTTTATTGTACGGGAATCGTACGGTAATGTATTAAGATTGTAATTGTCTGAGTTGCTAATATTGTAAGGCCCGAAACAGTGTTCTGGGTTAACAGTGTCCCCGGAGGTTATTAAATGTGTTTCTGGGTTAACAGTGTCCCCAGAGGTTATTAAACGTGTTTCTGGGTTAACAGTGTCCCCAGAGGTTATTAAACGTGTTTCTGGGTTAACAGTGTCCCCAGAGGTTATTAAACGTGTTTCTGGGTTAACAGTGTCCCCAGAGGTTATTAAACGTGTTTCTGGGTTAACAGTGTCCCCAGAGGTTATTAAATGTGTTTCTGGGTTAACAGTGTCCCCAGAGGTTATTAAATGTGTTTCTGGGTTAACAGTGTCCCCAAAGGTTATTAGATGTGTTTCTGGGTTAACAGAGGTTTCACTTGTAGGCTCAGCATAATTACATCGCTAATTTATGATTATTATAATGATTTGTCATGGTTTATTTAAATTAGTGAAACTCACCAACTATTCGTAGTTGACCCGTTTTCTTTACATGCTTTCTAGGTACACCCAAATTGGAATGAGTGATACGTGCTTGATGATGTGTGCTATTTTGTGGAAGCTTAAGGGTCTATATTTTGTATTAAACATGTTAACGTACCATCGGTAAAACTTATCTGATAACGCCTAGACGGTAACGAAACTCGGAACAATGTAATACGTTTAAATTAATGTAGTGGTGTTTTCTTTATAAGCAATGCTGTTGATATCAGATGTGTCTGTTGCATCCCGTTTACGTTTCCGCTGCGGTTACGGGGTGTTACACAGATGGTCATGTGATTCTCAATATGGATGGTGACGTAAGTTTTGTAGCAGGAGGTAGTAGTTCCTCAAAACCTCAAACCACAACTGGTAATTTCTCAAACAATGCTTCTAGCAAGAACTACTCACAGATGCCTATGAGTGTGAAATCAGCTGAACAACAGTTTGCTCTTTGTGCCTCCTTCATTACATCTTATGAGAACTACATCAAAGGAAAAATAGTCAAGCTTGCAACTTTGGATGAAGACTATGATCAGATTGACGCTGATGATCTGGAAGAAATGGATCTGCAGTGGAAGATGGCTATGATATTAAGAAGGGTGAAGAGATTTATAAAGAAAACTTGTAGAAAGTTCGTTGGAGAAAGACCGGGGTTTGACAAGTCAAAGGTTCGTTGTTATAACTGTCAACAAAATGGTCACTTTTCTAAAGAATGTACAAATGAGAGAGTAGAACGAAGCCAAACCAGGCCTGCTCAACAGAATGGGAGTGGAAGTGAAAATAAGGCTATGCTATCTCAACAAAACGGTGGATATAACTGGAATATACAAGTTGAGGAGGTGTTCGAACAGGCAAATTTGGTAAACATCAAAACTGGGGGAAGTGACAAAGAGACTGGGGAAGATCAAGCATACATGGCAGAAGTGAACGATCAACTCTCCGAGGTATGTTCTGAATCTCATTGTGAACAATGTGAAAAACCGCCTGATCAATTGAAAACATTAACTGATCAGTTTGGACACTCAATTTAAAAATTTTTAAAAAAACATCACAATCGCTTAAAATTATGTCGGTTACTCAAGTTTGGAAGACATATTCAAGGATATGTTTGGTCCTTACTTCTACGTGAAGATTATAAGGATAGCCATTAATTAGATAACTGAAAGTGACCGGGGCGGTTTATGATGGGTTTTTATTCTTTCGCTTAAAATTAGTCGTTCATACTTAGTTAGAAGGACACATACTTGTATATGGTCGGTTCGGTTGATCCTTTGATAGCCGTTTACCTAAAGACTTTGACTTGATCGGGGCACTAGAATTTAAATTTTTTTAGGGAGATGATATAATTTTTCAATGTATAACTTCGTAAGAAGTTTCTTTATTGGTGTTAAATGAAAATTGATCCAACCTTGGAAAGTGACAGATAAACTGATTTTGTGTGCTTAACTGGTGAAGTAATTAGACCTAAAAGACTCTATGACAGTCATTGTATGTTATGGTAGCTTTCTATGGTGCGTAAAAGTTGAAGTGATACAAACTAAATCTTCTCGATTTAATGTGGAGAATCATTCTGATTTGTGCATGTCTCCATATACATCTTTCCGAATGATAGGCAAAAAAGTGATTACCCAGTCATACACGAGCCCGTGAGTGTTCTGATTCCCGCGAAGATAGTGTTATGTAATCTGCAGTGATCCAGATTCGGGACTTGCAGTTGTATTAGACTTGAAGTTATATTATTATCTTAAAAAAAATCTATAGTTATTAAAGTTGAGCCTTTGGATCTAGTCCCATTACAAATATCAAGAAAAAGGCAAGAAAGAATATTTTCAAAGTATCAGATGGATCGGGAAGATGAATCAGAAGGTCAACATGTGCACATTGTTTAATTAGACACTACGGGTCGAAGTCAACTCGGGGTGACTTGGGGGAAGCCAAATACGCTTTGAGAATAGATAGGAGGCATCACAATCTCTCATGTGATGTCCATCTAAATTTTGAGCTTAATTGAACCTAATCCGTATCACAGAAGCGATGAAAACCATACTAAGTTTTATACCTGCCTACAACCTGTTTCTCTATGTCATAATACCGCTGAACATGGATCTATGTGACAGCCACCTAATCATTATGATTCCTGTTCGGATCTTTTCTAAAACTTGCAGGTTCTCGTCAAAGACTGAAATTTGATCCCGTTTATTCTTTTAGTCAAATTCTCGTTATGTGTTTCTTTTTATTGTTTAAACTTTTGAACTTTTGGTTACTTGGTTCTTTGATCGTTAAGTTTAAATCTTTTTCGGAGGATTTTAAAGCAGAATTGACATTTGGTCAACTTTATGTGTTTCTATTTATAAGTTGTATCGGGCGAACTTATCTTAATGGTGAAGTTATCATAGTAGGCGAAGTTGACCTTGAGTTGACTGGGCGAAGTTATATCCAACTTCGCCTCTGGGGTTTCTATAAACTATATAACGCAAGGCAGTGGTCAAACTGGTCAATTTTCTTTCAAAACTCTAACCCTCGGCGAACTTATCCACTCGAATCAAACCTAAATATAATCAGTTTTTCGTCAACAATAAAGGTTTGTTGCCTCATAGTGTCACATAATTCTTATTCTCAGGTTGCTAATCTGGTCTGCATTGTGTGATTTTGCTCTCGCTCTTTATAAAACCTTAAAATCACACAGTTCGATCGATTAAAGGGTGTTTTATTTAAAACATATCGTTTTTTACCCTAATTGCCTATTTCCTCATCTTCACCTAACCTCTGATTGCGCCATTTTCTGTTAAATAGAATGTTTGATTTCTTTGATGATCAGGGGCGAAGTTAAGTTTAGGCGAACTAAGGGTTCAGGCGAAGTTAGAATTGGGCGAAGTTGAACTTAACTTCTCCCACCTAAAAACTTGTCTTTTGCACCATCTGGTCAATAATCTGTAACATCACCTGGGTGGTTTTGACCATGCCACTTTCAGTATCTGGATTTCTCTGATCCAGCGAAGTTCTGTACCCAGCGAAGTTATCAACCTCTCCACAACATAAATTCGCTCCTGGTAAACGGCGAAGTTATGACATGTTGTTGCACTGACTCGTTTGTTTTGCAGAGATGGCTGCTGTGGCAGGTGCTGGTGGCGCTGGTGGTGATGACGGTGGAGATAATAACAGATAGTTTTTTCCTGGTAACAATATGTATATCACCTTAGATCCGAATGCTCGAGGAGTTGATGATTACAGTGAGATCATTTCGTTTCTCATAAGCTCACGCATCTTTCATACTATTACTACTACTCTTCCGATCTCACTATCGAATATTGAAGATTTTTTGAATACTGTTGAGTATGATTGTCGTGTCGATCCACCGGTGATGCGAGCTACTGTAAATGAACAGGTGGTATAGTCTCGGCAGATCAAATAAGGGTAGCCTTACAGCTTGGGGTTGAGACTACCAATGACCCCACTGACTTTTCGGCCACTTTCCGAAATGGTGCTTTTGTACATATGGGGTACTCGGGTCCGCTGGAAGATTCTCAGAGACGAAAGGGGTTTTTGTTAGATCAGTGGAGGCTTCTGATGAACGTGATGATAGTGTGCATGTTTGGTCGTAAAGCTAGTACAGACGGTATGGGTGCAACGATGCAATCTGCGATGACTGCCTTGACTTACAACAAGCCCTACAGCTCTAGTCAGATGATCTTCTCTGAGATTGATCGACATACACGTGCAGTGGCTCGCGAAAGATTTTTGATGTATCCGAGATTTTTACAGATGATTCTCAATCACGTTGCTCCAAACTTACCACAACGTCGTCCTATCCGTTATGTTGAATGTGTGAGTAAGAGAATTTTTGCGCAATGTAAGACTTCGAGTGCACGTAGTAAGGAGGAGTTAGCCCTAGGCACATAACATTATTTGGGTACTTAGTGAATCCGGCATATGTTGTGTTAGGACCGATCGGGAGACGGTTTCCCAACGATTCTCGGGGGCAACGTGTTAGAGTGCGGAATCCTACTAACACGGCGACTCGGTGGTAATCAACGACACAAACGGTAGCAATTCCTAGGATGATATGACGACCAGGTGCGGAGGAAAGGACCGAAGGGGTTGACGGGCAGAGAGGATTTCCGGGGAACAGGTCGGCTGTGTATGTGTGTTATGTGTGCTCTCTGTTTCTGAAAATCCCTAAGTAACGTTTATATATCGAAGACTCATTCGATCGGATGAGTCTCTCATTCGATCGAGTGAAGCTTTGTTCGATCGAATGAGCCTGGTTCGATCGAATCAACCTTTTGTTCGATCGAACCAGTTTTCGTTTGACATTTACAATACGTTAACTAGGTTTCACTATCTTTAGTCTCACGCCGACCTACCCTGATAGAACTGGGGACATATATATGACATTTCATGTCCTAACAAACTCCCCCTTGGAGCCAGTTCTATTTATGTTTTAACCAATCGAGATTTCTTGCTCGACTGCAACTCCCCCTTGGAGTTATCTCTCCCTCTCTGTTCTCAAAGCTAGTGGTGCCCTCATTGCATCCACCAAACTCCTGTCTTCATGGAGTTATCTCACGATCCAATGGTGCAGTCCGTCAGACTTACCATAGGTTCCACATATCATGAGATGCTGTCAAATGGAATATAAGATTAACATTTAAGCACAGTTGTAGTAGATTATCAAACATGAAAGTAAAGCATAATCTAGCACAATATTCCAAAGTATATTAAAATCACTCCAAAAACAATTACAACCAGAAGATAAAACTTTGAATTACAAAGAAACCAAATAAACAAAACATATAACAATTAATCACTGGTTCCCTGTGTATATTTCTTCTGTTGTTCCTTCCAGTTAGATCCTGCATGTATGTCATAGGCAAAACAGATCCTAATGACATTTCTGTACTTTAGCGCTTGCTCCATGTCGTCGGGGGCATAAAGAATTTCTGTCTTGTATAGAGTAAAAACATCCTCCCTTGACAAGTTGGTGAGCCACATAGGATCAAAAATGCGGATTGTGCTCCAATTACCATTGTCGTTGAGCACTATAACTGCTTCATGTAGTCTTCCGTCGTAGTACCAATGCCTGAACGATTTGTAGAAGTCCTGCTTCATCTTTCGTAGCGGAATCTTCTTCATTGTAAGTGGTGGCATGTACTTCAAAATGACTTTCGGCCTGTTGGTGATCGGATCGATCTCCTTTTTACTTGTATAACGCTTTGGCCTTTGCGGTGTAATCAATCTCCATTTTGAGTTGTATTCCTTTCGTAATACACTCTGATAGTACGATGCGAATGGAGATGAGCTTGCGTATAGCATGTCCAGGTAATTAAGACGATTAAGATCGTAAGTTGGAAGAGTCTTCAAGTCTGTGATTCGTTGATAGTACTCAACCCCCTTTTCCCTTTTGACAGCTACGCAGTTCAGGTCTTTCAGACACGCCCAAGCTAGGATTTCTCCAGAGGTTCTCCGACCCTTAGTATCATATGACTTTGTGTGAGGAATGGTCGGTTTCGCTTGGCGTTTAGACCTGATCTTTTCAAGAATAGCATTGAACGCTTTCTTGCATTCTTCTGTTTTGTCTTTAAATTCGGCTTGATCGGCTTCAGACGGCTGTTTCATAGCATTTGACCTTTCGTCAGCCTTCTTCTGCACTTCCTCCTCGTTTACGTTTTGAAAGAAGCTTGATGAGTTGGGAATATCGTCAGTTTGCGACGTGTAGTATTCAGGATATTCTTCCCTTGTCAAGTCTTCTATTTCGACATCTTCGAAGTGAGGAGGATCGACTTGTGTCGGATCAGCGGCCGTCGGTGATGGTGAGTCGGTTGAAGCAGCTGCAGCAGATGTGGATTCTGTTGAAGGCAAGGCCAGAACTTTGCCTGTTTCTTCGTTTGAAAACTCGAACATTTGCTCTAGCTCTTCTTCCGTGAAGTTGTGCGAAATCTCACCTTCTTCCAAGTCTCCACTTGAGAAGATTTGCTGTTCATCTGGGTTGTCCAAGAGATACGTGAAAAACTCCGCTGCTGTTTTTGACTGCAGCGGTTGGACATTTGATGTATCAGCATCACCTGCTTGATTAATAATCACAACACAGTAAAAAAAAAATTTTTTTTTTTTTTTTTAAATAAACATATGTAATATCATAAACGTTAAGTACAAAACAATTACATATGACAATGGAATATAAATAAGGATTACAAGATTTAAACATTAAAATCCTCACTACATTCACTCAAAAATCACTCAGTTACCTTCACCTTCATCATCATCTGAGTTCAGCTCGTCGGTGTCCACATCAACATTAGCTGGACCTTCCAGACGAAGAACGTCTCCTTTAAGCTCAGTCACCTTAGCTTCAAGGTTTCTGTTTGACTCCACAAGGCTTTTATTGGACTCTACCAGGCTTTGATTTGACTCTTTGAGCTCTGTGATAGCAGATCCCTGTTCAGCAACAGTAGCAGTGAGCTGAGTGTTCTCAATCTTCAACCTGTCGTTGTCAGCTTGAAGTTGAGCCATTTGTTCATCTCTGATTCTGTTATGCTCTTCCTGCTGTGTCCTGAACATGAACATCTGCATCATCGCCTTGTGCAGGTCGGCAATTTCAGAAGCGACCTTGGGAGGGAGGGAGATCTCCTGTTGAGGTTGAGGAGGAGGTGGCGGTGCGGACTGAGGTGTTGGAGGAGGAGCTTGTTGTGCTGGAGGAGCAGTAGAAGAGGTCCCAACTGATGGTAACATTGCGGGACGAGGTTGGCTGGGAAATAAATTCCTGTACTTTCGAGTAACCTTCCTCTTTTGTCTCTTCGCCGGCCTTTCTTCACCTGTCGGTTGATCAGCAGGCTGCTCCTCAAACACTACTTCTTCACCGGTTTCCAAATCTTCAACATTTAAGTAGGTATCAGCTTCCTTCTCTGCATCAGTCCTGGTGTCCTCAGGGACTACTTCGTCTTCAGTGTCTGATTCATCACTGGTTTTCTGATACGGAAGGTCCTCGACATCTGAGTCACTTGAGGTGTTCCTCCACTTCCTCTTTGGTGGAGCCTGATAAAACGGATTCGCCACATGCCCAAAACAACGTTTGTGTGGGGGCCTTGTTGGACGATCCTTGTACGACTTGAGACGGTTCAAAGTCTCATTCTTCATGTGGTCTAGCTTTACCACATCTCCGTCATTCTCTTTCAACAGCCCCGGTGCCTGGTCATCAACTATCATCTGCACAAACCTCGGGTACCGTAGAAACTTCTCACCCGCCCCTTGTTTTATGGTGATGTTTTCCACCATGTGACTGAATGTCATTTGAGAGAAATTGAAGGGGCGGTTCATCACGAGTGCTGCCACGGTGAATTGCATGCTCTCCCTTATCTTATCAAAACTTGTACGTTGAGGACCCAGACAGTGCATCACCACGTGCGCCAGATATTTGAATTCTGGGCACAAATTTGCTTTGAGAAGCAGACCGGCATTGAGATCGCCGTCATACTTCATGCGTGCGAAACATCCTCTCGTTGCTGCAGGATGTAATGTGGTCGGGTCAGAGTCTGTATCTGCAAACCCGCAGACATCTCTAAGAATCTGGGCAGAAACAACAATTTGATGCCCTCGGACTGTGGAGCGTATCACCGACGGCTCGACGGACTTGTCGTGCGTGGCGTTTCTCCAAAACTCCTGTTGAACCGACATTATCGGCTCAACGATCCTTGAGATAGGAATGAAGATCCTTGACCTCTTTAAAAACTTAATCATCTGCGCAAAGTCCTTGCCGTGACTTGATTTTTCATCTAAAAATGCCACAATGTTGTGTTTGATCGACGTTTTGTACGGAGCAATAACCTGTGCAGCTTCAGCCATTGAATCTGTATACATAGACATGTTAAAACAGACAGATATCTAAAAGACTGAATTTGTTAAAAAATTTTTTTTTTTTTTTTTTTTTTTTTTTTTTTTTTTTTTTTTTTTTAAAACTTCTGGACTGGTTCGATCGAATTATAAAGGATTCGATCGAATGAACTAATCATCCGATCGAGTGAGACATATATTCGATCGATTTAGACTGGTTCGATCGAATGGACTCATTCGATTCCTTCAACCAGAACCCAGATTTCAACGAGACCCGAATCGGTTTTTCGACCGATTAACCACAATCAACATGTGCGAAACATTGAAAGATGTTGTTTACATGTTTTCCAATGACCCTCATGACCCGAAAACTCAAAAAAAAACTCAGTTTTATTGTCGGGACCGTTTCCGACACCAAAAACGGCCCGAAAACCTATCGAAACGCGGACGAAAATCAATAAAA
This sequence comes from Bidens hawaiensis, assembly GCF_021521415.1. Taxonomy (NCBI): domain Eukaryota; kingdom Viridiplantae; phylum Streptophyta; class Magnoliopsida; order Asterales; family Asteraceae; genus Bidens; species Bidens hawaiensis. The sequence continues at coordinate 106,507 of NW_027504882.1, forward strand.
CTTACATTTTTGAAATCTACGCGAAAAATTGAATAAACTGGTCGGATCAAAAAGAGGTTTTAGCACGATCGATTTTGAGAGGGAAATTTCAAATTCTTTTCGGATGAAAATGTCCGATCGAATGACTTCTGCTATTTATACAGATTTTTGACTCATCCGATCGAATAAACTTGTTCGCTTGACTCATCCGATCGAATGAGACACACTATTCGATCGGATGGATTTCTTCCCTCAAACTGATTTTTCACAATAACTTATCCGATCGATTTGGCACATTCGATTGACTGACTCGATCGAATGGCTACATGTTCGATCGAATGAGGAAAAGTTTTAGAAAAATTTGACTTTTAAACTTCTTATTCCCCGTCATCGATCACGGTGCTTTTGAACCTGCAAGAAAACTTAAACTTTTGACATTTGGTTAGTTAGCATAGAAATTTTCCGATTTTGTGAGCTCAGTTCCTGTAGAACATAAAGATCATAAAACGTTAGTAAACACACAGAAAATATCAGGTCCAACCAACTTCGGTTTTATTGCAACTTCTTCCTTCTCTCATTACACACTTGGTTGCGCAGATAAACGTTTAGCAACCTGCATGAGTTTTTCTTTCATTCCTACACACTGAATAAACATTTAGTAGGAACAGACAGGGATCAGACTACCTGTCACAATGATTTCTCATCGACTTTCAAACATTAAGAATAAAATAAAATAAAATAACCAAAAATAAAATCTTAATTATTTATTTACAGGGAGGGACAGGGATCAGACTACCTGTCACAATGATTTCTCATCGACATTAAAGCAGAATAAAATTAAAGAAAAATTAATTCAGAATAAAAATGTTTTTGAATTTTTGTCTTGTTTCTTTTTATAATATTCAAACTGAAATAAACATCTGTACAAAAAAAAAAAAATTTAAAACACATTATTTTTGGTTGAGAAGGATCTATAATAAGAAATCATACAGACGTATATGACTATCTACTGAGACTTTTTTTTTTTTAATATACGAAGTTGAACAAGACATAATGAATATTCTTTTTGTGAGAAAGATCCGAACAGGAATCATACTAATTAAGTGACTGTCACATAGATCCGTGTTGAGCTGTATTATGACATAAAGAAACAGGTTATGAGCATGAAAATAACTTAAAATGGTTTTCATCGTTTCTGTGATACGAGTTAGGTTCAATTATGTCTCAAAATTTAAGTGAATAACAACTCAGAGATTATGATGCCTCCTATCTATTCTCAAGGCGTATTTGGCTTTCCCCAAGTCACCTCGAATTGACCTTGACCCATAGTGTCTGATTAAGGTTGTAAGTGTCTTCATCTGCTTCCCGTTTTCTTTCTTACTCCATAATTGAGAAGTCTTGACATTATTAACTCTAGAATGTTTCAATAACTCATAAAGAATCATTTTTTTTTTTTTTTTTTTTTTTTTTTTTTTTTTTTTTTTTTTTTTGTGAATGTTACATAGACTTCAGAGTAGTAAAACAATTGCGAGTCCCGAATCTGGATCACTGCAGTTTCTTCATGCACTATCTTTACGGGAATCAGAACACTTATGGGCTCGTGTATGACTGGGTAATCGCTTTTCTGCCTATCATTCGGAAAGATATATATGAAGACAAACAAAACTCTTAAGGAGTTTCCACGTAAAATCGAGTAGATTTAGTTTGTATCACATCTACTTTTACGCACCAAAAAAAGCTACCATGACACACAATGACTGTTCTAAAGCCTTTTAAGCCTAATAACTTCACTAGTTAAGCACACAGAATCAGTATATCTATCATTTTCCAAGGTTGGATCAATTTCTCATTTTCTGAATATAAATGAATGTCTTTAAAAAAACGTTTAAATTATTTCGCCCCGATCAAGTCAAAGTCTTCAGGTAAACGGCTATCCTGAAGATCCAATGGATCAACTGGACCGACCACATACGAGTATGTGTCCTTCTAACTAAGTATAACCGACTATTTTTCAGCGAAAGAATAAAAACCATCAAAACCCGCCCCGATCACTTTCAGTCATCTGGTTAATGGCTATCCTCATAATCTACTAGTAGAAATAAGGACCAAAACACATCCGAAAATGTGTCCATCAAACTGAGGTAACCGACATAATTTTAAGCGATAGTGATGTATAAAAATTTAATATAAGAAAAATGAAAATAAGCTGTACAGAAATAGCAAATCTTTTTGATGTCTCAGTATGATAGCGTCTGTGTACTATCACCTTTCTTGTAACAAGATCAACTTCTCAAAATTTTGAAAATTTTTTAATGTTTTTGGGTTTTTGTATTTTATATTGTTTTTGGTTTTTCTTGAACCTTTTCTCCCCCTAGAATATTTAGACTGGTTCGATCGAATGGACTCATTCGATTCCTTCAACCAGAACCCAGATTTCAACGAGACCCGAATCGGTTTTTCGACCGATTAACCACAATCAACATGTGCGAAACATTGAAAGATGTTGTTTACATGTTTTCCAATGACCCTCATGACCCGAAAACTCAAAAAAACTCAGTTTTATTGTCGGGACCGTTTCCGACACCAAAAACGGCCCGAAAACCTATCGAAACGCGGACGAAAATCAATAAAACTTACATTTTTGAAATCTACGCGAAAAAGTGAATAAACTGGTCGGATCAAAAAGAGGTTTTAGCACGATCGATTTTGAGAGGGAAATTTCAAATTCTTTTCGGATGAAAATGTCCGATCGAATGACTTCTGCTATTTATACAGATTTTTGACTCATCCGATCGAATAAACTTGTTCGCTTGACTCATCCGATCGAATGAGACACACTATTCGATCGGATGGATTTCTTCCCTCAAACTGATTTTTCACAATAACTTATCCGATCGATTTGGCACATTCGATTGACTGACTCGATCGAATGGCTACATGTTCGATCGAATGAGGAAAAGTTTTAGAAAAATTTGACTTTTAAACTTCTTATTCCCCGTCATCGATCACGGTGCTTTTGAACCTGCAAGAAAACTTAAACTTTTGACATTTGGTTAGTTAGCATAGAAATTTTCCGATTTTGTGAGCTCAGTTCCTGTAGAACATAAAGATCATAAAACGTTAGTAAACACACAAAAAATATCAGGTCCAACCAACTTCGGTTTTATTGCAACTTCTTCCTTCTCTCATTACACACTTGGTTGCGCAGATAAACGTTTAGCAACCTGCATGAGTTTTTCTTTCATTCCTACACACTGAATAAACATTTAGTAGGAACAGACAGGGATCAGACTACCTGTCACAATGATTTCTCATCGACTTTCAAACATTAAGAATAAAATAAAATAAAATAACCAAAAATAAAATCTTAATTATTTATTTACAGGGAGGGACAGGGATCAGACTACCTGTCACAATGATTTCTCATCGACATTAAAGCAGAATAAAATTAAAGAAAAATTAATTCAGAATAAAAATGTTTTTGAATTTTTGTCTTGTTTCTTTTTATAATATTCAAACTGAAATAAACATCTGTAAAAAAAAAAAAAAATTTAAAACACATTATTTTTGGTTGAGAAGGATCTATAATAAGAAATCATACAGACGTATATGACTATCTACTGAGATTTTTTTTTTTTTTTTTTTTTTTTTTTTTTTTTTTTTTTTTTTTTTTTTTAATATACGAAGTTGAACAAGACATAATGAATATTCTTTTTGTGAGAAAGATCCGAACAGGAATCATACTAATTAAGTGACTGTCACATAGATCCGTGTTGAGCTGTATTATGACATAAAGAAACAGGTTATGAGCATGAAAATAACTTAAAATGGTTTTCATCGTTTCTGTGATACGAGTTAGGTTCAATTATGTCTCAAAATTTAAGTGAATAACAACTCAGAGATTATGATGCCTCCTATCTATTCTCAAGGCGTATTTGGCTTTCCCCAAGTCACCTCGAATTGACCTTGACCCATAGTGTCTGATTAAGGTTGTAAGTGTCTTCATCTGCTTCCCGTTTTCTTTCTTACTCCATAATTGAGAAGTCTTGACATTATTAACTCTAGAATGTTTCAATAACTCATAAAGAATCATTTTTTTTTTTTTTTTTTTTTTTTTTTTTTTTTTTTTTTTTTTTTTTTTTTGAATGTTACATAGACTTCAGAGTAGTAAAACAATTGCAAGTCCCGAATCTGGATCACTGCAGTTTCTTCATGCACTATCTTTACGGGAATCAGAACACTTATGGGCTCGTGTATGACTGGGTAATCGCTTTTCTGCCTATCATTCGGAAAGATATATATGAAGACAAACAAAACTCTTAAGGAGTTTCCACGTAAAATCGAGTAGATTTAGTTTGTATCACATCTACTTTTACGCACCAAAAAAAGCTACCATGACACACAATGACTGTTCTAAAGCCTTTTAAGCCTAATAACTTCACTAGTTAAGCACACAGAATCAGTATATCTATCATTTTCCAAGGTTGGATCAATTTCTCATTTTCTGAATATAAATGAATGTCTTTAAAAAACGTTTAAATTATTTCGCCCCGATCAAGTCAAAGTCTTCAGGTAAACGGCTATCCTGAAGATCCAATGGATCAACTGGACCGACCACATACGAGTATGTGTCCTTCTAACTAAGTATAACCGACTATTTTTCAGCGAAAGAATAAAAACCATCAAAACCCGCCCCGATCACTTTCAGTCATCTGGTTAATGGCTATCCTCATAATCTACTAGTAGAAATAAGGACCAAAACACATCCGAAAATGTGTCCATCAAACTGAGGTAACCGACATAATTTTAAGCGATAGTGATGTATAAAAATTTAATATAAGAAAAATGAAAATAAGCTGTACAGAAATAGCAAATCTTTTTGATGTCTCAGTATGATAGCGTCTGTGTACTATCACCTTTCTTGTAACAAGATCAACTTCTCAAAATTTTGAAAAATTTTTTAATGTTTTTGGGTTTTTGTATTTTATATTGTTTTTGGTTTTTCTTGAACCTTTTCTCCCCCTAGAATTTATAAAAAACAAAATCTTTTTGGATTTTTTTCAAATTTTTAAGAAAAGAAAAATGAAAACAATTTAAATGATATCTTCAGGAACATCATCTGATATACGTTTAACGCCGTTGATCTCTAGTAAATATAAAAACCGTGGTTTATCAAATGCTTTAGTGAAGAGATCAGCGCGTTGTTCCTGAGTGGGGATTTTTATCACATCGATTAACTTCTTTTCGTAGCAGTCACGAAGGAAGTGATATCGAATTTCGATGTGCTTCGTTTTGCTAAAATGAACCGGATTTTTGGTAATTGAAATTGCAGCAGAATTATCAATATATATGGGAGTAGTAGAGCATTCAATACCGTAGTCACGCATTTGTTGCTGAATCCAAATAACTTGAGAACAGCAACTGGCAGCCGCAATATATTCCGCCTCAGCTGTTGAAGTGGAGACTGACGTCTGCTTTTTGCATTGCCACGTTACTAAACGACTTCCAAAGAACTGACATCCTGCTGTTGTTGATTTGTAATCGAGTTTACAACCACCATAATCCGAATCACTGTACGCATGTAGATCAAAGTTATCATCATGAGGATACCAAAGACCCCAATCTGGAGTACCCTTCAGATAACGCAAAATTCTTTTGACTGCAATCAGATGGGAGACCTTCGGCTTTGACTGGTAACGTGCACAGAGACACGTAGCAAACATTATGTCTGGCCGAGAAGCAGTCAGGTACATTAGAGATCCGATGATCCCTCTATAGTGAGTTGGATTGATCAATTCACCCTTCTCGTCAGGATTAATCCCGTGATTAACCTCTAAAGGAGTTCTCTGTGAAGAAGAACTCAACATCTCAAACCGTTTCAAGATGTCATTGACGTATTTTGTCTGGTGAATGAAGATACCGGAATCTTTTTAATCAACTTGAAGTCCTAAGAAGAACTTCATCTCACCCATGGAGCTCATTTCAAATTTTTCTTTCATCACTTGTTCGAACTCCTTACAAAGTGTTTTATTCGTGGACCCGAAGATGATGTCGTCCACGTACACTTGTACCATAATTAGATCTCCTTCTTTTTCTTTTGTGAATAGCGTGCAGTCAATGGTTCCCCTTCTAAACCCGTTGTTGAGAAGGTGTTTGGATAGTTCTTTATACCAAGCTCTCGGGGCTTGGTGAAGACCGTACAAAGCCTTATTGAGCAGATAAGCTTTGTCCTTGTGATATGGGTCTTCAAAACCTGGAGGTTGTGCCACATATACGGTCTCTTCGATGTGACCGTACAAAAAGGCACTCTTGACGTCCATCTGATATACTTTGAATTTCTTGAAAGATGCATACGCCAAGAACATCCGGATTGCCTCCAAACGAGCAACCGGAGCATATACCTCATTGTAGTCTAGGCCTTCGATTTGCCTAAACCCTTGGACCACCAGGCGGGCTTTGTTGCGAACAATCACTCCACGATCATCACGTTTACATTTTAGTACCCACTTAGTGCCAATTTTCTTCTGTCCTTTGGGGAGATCCACCAGCTTCCACACACCAAGTCTTTTAAACTGCAATAATTCCTCTTGCATGGCTGTGACCCAGTTGGGATCTTTCAGCGCATCGGTGGTGCTGTGTGGTTCTTCTTGTGCTAAGAAGCATTCATGGGCATTAAGAGCAACTAATCCTGACTCCATCATTTCTGTGTAGAGACCAAAATTCAGCTGTCGACGAGTTTTGACACCCTGTTGAATGTCCCCTATAATGTTGTCTTGTGGATGATCACGTTCAGTCCTAACAACCGGATTGTCAGGAACGACAACATTTTGTTCCAAGTTTGTTAAGTTCGGCTCAGGAACTGGAGCGGTTTGTTCCATGTTGTTTGTGTTCAGCTCAGGAACTGGAGCGATTTGTTCCATGTTGTTTGTGTTCAGCTCAGGAACTGGAGCGATTTGTTCCATGTTGTTTGTGTTCAGCTCAGGAACTGGAGCGATTTGTTCCATGTTGTTTGTGTTCAGCTCAGGAACTGGAGCGATTTGTGGTGCTGCCTCTGAAGTAGACGTTAGAGGCGGATCTGTGATAGACACATCTTGATTTGACGAGGACGGTTGTGAAATAACATGTGTCGGTGCCGGTCGTACAAAGTCTGTTGGTGTTTCATCTTCAGATTCGGAATCAGATGACTCAAGAACTTGTTCTGTTGACTCTGTGGAAGAAGACGTTGACGGACCAGGATGAGATGAGCGTTGCTGTGATTCATCAGGAGGTGCATTTTGCGCCTCATACATCATTTGAATAGCAACATCATTCAGATTGAATGACTTGACCCATTTGTCAAAGTCAAACAACCAGTCTTCACCTGTCCCTTTGGCTGGTTCTGTGTAGCGTTGAACATCGACGTGGTACCATTCTTCAACCAATTTTGTTGATCGGTTGTAGACCCTTTTGAGAGGAACGCTATAACCCAGAAAGTAACCCTTAATAATCTTCTCCTCGAACTTGTTATCAACTTGCCTTTTGAGTAACGTGCAGAGAGCCCCAAATGGTTCCAGGTGCTCTAAGTTAGGCCTTCGACGTTGAAGAAGCTCGAAACTAGTCTTGCCGTGGCGCTTGACAATGCCAACCCGATTCAGTGTGAAACAGGCGTTGGCAATTGCCTCATTCCAAAACGTGACTGGCAACACTGAGTCAGCTAACATGGTTCTTGCTGTCTCGATTAACGTACGGTTTTTCCTTTCAGCAACCCCGTTCATTTGTGGAACATACGGAGCACTGAATTCTTGAACGATGCCTTTTTCTTTGCAGTAAGTATCAACGTTTGCGTTCTTAAACTCTGTACCGTTATCTGACCGAATTCTTCGAACCTTCAGCTTGTATTGCGACTCAAGAGTCGTGACTAGCAGACTAATACACCCAAAAGTTTCAGACTTCGCTTTTAGGAAAAACACCCATGAGAATCTTGAATATTCATCAGTGACCACTAGACAGTATGAGTGCCCAGCAATACTTTTGACGCTGATTGGGCCAAAAAGATCCATATGTAGAAGTTCCAACGGCATATCAATGGAGTGGAAACTCTTAGACTTGTGGGACCTTTTTCGTTGTTTTCCGGCTTTACACTGAACGCATGAATCAGGGAGATGAAAACTTCTTAGATTGACTCCCTCAACCATTCTATTGTGCACCAGCTTGTTCATGTTCCTGACGTTTATGTGTCCCATCCGTTTATGCCAAATGACAGTATCACGTTCGGATGCCTTGGACACAAAACATGTTGCAGTTGGAGATGATGACCCTGCCTTAGCCATATCCAGAATGTAGAGATCACTCTGGCGTGCGGCTGACATTAGAACTTTGTCTTCAGGAAAGTTGACGTCCTTAGACAAGATGTGGCAGTCTCGTTCATCAAACATTACTTTGAAACCTTTGTCGCAGATTTGACTTATGGACAACAGGTTGTTCTCCAACTCTTTGATGAAATTAACTTTCTCAAACGAAACTCGCCCATTAGACACAATTCCTTGGGCCGTGATAAAACCTCCTTGATTTCCTGCAAAGGAAACTGCACCTCCTTTTATTTGTCTGACATTTGAAAGAAGATTCATGTTTCCAGTCATGTGCCTGGAAGCTCCTGAGTCTATGATCCACATGTTGAATCTTGGATCATATAGAGCAACCTGCACACAAAGACAAAAGGTTTAAATATCATTGGAAACCCAAGCCCTTAAGGTCTTGGGTTTTCCATCTTCATCACGAATGAACAATTCAATCCATTTACCCTCATTAACACTGTTTTCAGATTTGACGTTGTTATCAACAGTGTTAGTTTTCTTTGGTTTCCAAAAGTCAGTCTTCTTCTCAACATGTTTGAGATAGCTGGTTGAAGACTGGGTTTCACTTGTCGAAGTGGAAACCTTTGAAACTGATGGGTTTGAGGATTGGTGTGGTGAGATTGGCTGAGGTTTTCTAGGAGAAACCGACTGTGGTGTGTAAAACCGTTCTTGACCTTGAATGTCAATAGTCGGTCGCCTCCTAAAAGGTGACTTGACATACCTCGGATCCGGAGTTGATATGTACTGCTTAGGATCCGTGTACTTATAGCAAAATCTTGCTATATGCCCTACCTCTCCACATGAAAAACAGTAATTTCTCCCCCTTTGACTTGGTGGAGAGAAATAACTCTGGTTTTGTCTGTTATCATAGTACCCCCTGGATTTGACATTTTGGGGTGGAGTTTGTCTAGGAGGGTGTTTTGGGAAATTATGTTTTTCATTAACGTTACCCTCCTTTACAAACTGGGTACTATGTTCCACATAGACTTTCTCAGATTTAGGATTAAACTTTTTCTTCTGAGAACTTCTTGTTGTTGTTGCCTTTGACTTAGATGGTGGTGGGCCCGATTTAGTTGTAGAACCTAAGTCTGTGGCATCAACATTTTGTTTGGACTCAGGAGCCGGGTCAATGACTTCTTTACCCTTAGACTTAGAAATTTGGTTTGTGTCCTCGGGTATATAATCATTTGATTCATCATCCGGCACAGCTCCTGGTGTGCTTGCAAATTGATTCAGGATCGGGGGTGGGACATTGTTGTATCCCACTCCTTTTTCCTTTTTGCCTCGGAACTCGGGAATGATGTGTTCTAATAAATAAGATGAATTTGAGTAACTTTTTAATTTGAAATTTAATGATTCAAAATCAGCTTTCAAGTTTTCCAATTCTTTTTTCAAAACATTATTCTTATTTATGTGAAAATTGATAGAATCTTGTTGATTAAGAACACATATTTCAAGTTCCTTGTTCTGACGCTTAAGGCCATCAATCTTTTCTTTAAAAGCAGACTCTTTCTGCTTCCAAGCCTTATTCTGTGCAAGCGCGTCAGTCAGTTCCATTAAAGATCTTGAGGCTGCTTGTTTGTAAGCCTCGAGATCTTCAATTCTCTCTTTTAGAGATTGAATTTCTTGTTCATACAACTCACATTTTAAACATTTAACATTTACAGATTTAGGAGTTGAAGGGTTAGAACTTACCTTGGCATTACTTGAAGTGTCTGCCATGAACGCGGAGCATAGTTTCCCCGCTCTACCCAAAAACGATGGAGAAGTTACTTTAATTTCTGCTTCTTTGACTTCTTCATCCTTAGCAGTCTCCTTGTGAATTGTTGAACTTTGAGATGTTTGAGGAGTGTTTGACTCGTTCTCATGATCCTCTTTCATCTCCGTAACTACCACTTCAGCCTCTGCATCTACTACTTGAACTTCAGTAGCTGGTTCCTCGACTATATATGCTTCGTTTTTCGAGGAAACCACAGACCCAGAATCTGAGTCTCCATCTAGATCAGCCATATTTATGTTGAAGTTCCAAGTTTCACCCTCATCTCCTTGAACTGCAAGAGCAGTTTCATTGTTGATGTTGTTTGTTGCTGTTGGGTTTTGAGGGACCTGTTGTCTCTCAAGATTGACATTTGCAGCAGCAGCAGTAGGAGTGGATGTTGAAGAAGTGGTTCGGAAAGGGTATTGATGACCTTCCCGTCTGGGCTTCGAACACTCCTTGGCGAAGTGACCAAGTTCACCACAGTTGTAACATTTGACTTTGTTTTTGTCAAAGCCGAACTTGGATTTGTTGTTGATAGTGAGGGCCTGACCGGTTTTCTTTGTCCATTTCTTGGCCCTTCGGAACGCACTGCCAAGTGCCCACATAATATCTATGCGTTCCATGTCGTCTTCATCCAATTGTTCGTAGTCATCGCTGTCCAGATGACTATTTCCCAACTTTCCAGCTACCATCAAACTGTATGACTCTATAATCGTACCCAGAGTTGCCATGTGTTCTTTGGCAACCTCAACAGTTACAGCTCCCAAGCCCTCTGTATTTAACGTTGCTTTTTCCATGGGCTTGGTTCCGGAGTTTGTACTTGCATTACCGGGAGTTGACGGTGGTGGAACAGACGATCTTGTTTCAGTCCCCTTTGAATTCGACACTGAGGAGACGAAAGCAGTCTTGATCGGTGCATGATCATTTACATCTGACAACGGAGATTTTGACATGTATAACGATTTGTCAGGTGTTGATCTTGGCTTTCTTGAGGAGGCTCTCAGTTCAGCATCCTCTTGTCTGATCTCTTTAATGAAATCAGAGAGAAGAATTGTTTCGAGTTGGTGACTTCTTCTCATCACCGTTAGAAAGGTGCTCCAACTGGGTGGGAGACCTTGTGCTAGACATCTCACTTTCTCAGTGCCAGTAGTTCTAACGTTGTAGGCCTTGAGCTCAGACATGAGATGATAAAATCTCGACAGCAGTGACTCGATATCTTCTCCTGATTCCGGACCAAACAAATCGAATTCACGCTTTAGTTCCCTAGCGTGAATATCTCTCAGTGAATCCGACCCTTCACATCTTTCAACCAAGGCGTTCCATAGTGTTGACGCTGTAGTGAATTGGTTGAACTGGTGAAACAAATCGCTGGAAAGGGCTTGTGATAGTAGTGAGAAAGCCTTCTTTTCAGCTTCAAATGCTGTCTTCTGTTCATCAGACAGCCTGAAATAGCTTAAAGCTTCACCATCGTCGTTGGTCGGATGAACCCAAGCTGTTTGAACAGCTTCCCATAATCCAGGATTCACACCGGTTATGTGAATCTGGAATCTAGTCTTCCAAGTGTTGAACTCGTTTAACGCCATTAGCTTAGGAGGCTTGTTATAGCTTCCCGATTCCGAGTCACTTTCGAGGATTGACTGGATCCTCTTGGTTGTGCTTGTACTTGAAGACATGTTTGCTTAACTCCGAGAAGACTGAAAAACACTTAAAATTTGCTAAGTGTTGAAAAAACAGTCTGCTGATCGAATGTGTTGTATTCGATCGGATGAGTGGTCTATTCGATCGGGTGTGAGCTGACTCGATCGAATGTCTGTTTGGGTTAAGGTTCTGGTGTTATGAGGCTGATTCGATCGAATGGGAACTTTTTCGATCGAATAGGGTGTTAGGTTCGGTCGGATAAGTATCTGGTTCGAACGAAACGGGTTGTGTATCTTGTTCGATCGATTGGGAACTAGTTCGATCGAATGGGGTTTTGGTTCGGTTCTGATGTTGACTTAGTCGATCGGATGGGTTATGACAATCGAATTTGACACTGATCGAATGGGTTGATCAAATGGATGACTAAGTCGATCGGTTGGGTACTGGTTCGATCGAATGATTGGGACTTATTCGATCGAACGAAGGGAGCGTATGTTGAGGCGGGAAAAGCTGGTTCGGTCAACGTTTAAACTTGTTCGATCGAATAGGAGGGCTATTCGATCGAATGGGTTCCAAAAATAGACTGATTCGATCGGGAAATCTGGATTTTCCAAAATTAGAAGATTTTGACGAAAATTCGGATTTTGAAACAAAAACAAGAAATCTTGACGATCGAGGACCACTTTATGACTATTTTTAAACTTATAACATAAACACAACTTAATTCCAACCCAAAAACGGATCAAAACAACCAAAAACTCGAAGAACACGAAGAACGCGAAGAACGTTCTTGACGAAAACCCGAATTTTAACACGAAATCCTTTGATCAAAAACCAAAATATGACAATATTAACTGTTTTTGACACAAAACCGATGAACACAAGACCAAAAACCAAGATTTTACCGGAAATTTTACGTAAAAATAACGAATTTGACTCTAAAAACGCGATTTTTACCACGAATCTACCGAGAATCAAGAACCAAAGGCTCTGATGCCACTTTGTTAGGACCGATCGGGAGACGGTTTCCCAACGATTCTCGGGGGCAACGTGTTAGAGTGCGGAATCCTACTAACACGGCGACTCGGTGGTAATCAACGACACAAACGGTAGCAATTCCTAGGATGATATGACGACCAGGTGCGGAGGAAAGGACCGAAGGGGTTGACGGGCAGAGAGGATTTCCGGGGAACAGGTCGGCTGTGTATGTGTGTTATGTGTGCTCTCTGTTTCTGAAAATCCCTAAGTAACGTTTATATATCGAAGACTCATTCGATCGGATGAGTCTCTCATTCGATCGAGTGAAGCTTTGTTCGATCGAATGAGCCTGGTTCGATCGAATCAACCTTTTGTTCGATCGAACCAGTTTTCGTTTGACATTTACAATACGTTAACTAGGTTTCACTATCTTTAGTCTCACGCCGACCTACCCTGATAGAACTGGGGACATATATATGACATTTCATGTCCTAACATGTTGCTCCTCCAAGTGATGAATTTCTTGATCCGGCGCCGCAACAGGCCGATGTCCCTCAACCACCAACTGTTGTTAAACCACTACCTCCTGTCGGTCAACCACTGGTGGTGCAGCAAGCACCGCCTGCTGATCATGTTGTCGCTCCAGAAGAACAGGTAGATCTTGAGGTTGCTTTTGGTGGGGATGAGTTCTTTGATATGGGTATGGTAGATCCTATTGAACTTCCTGCCTCAACAGCAGCGGGTTCTGGCATGAATGTGGGTCAGTCTGTTGCAGCTGTGGAGGATTCTGAGGAGACTGAATCAGATTCCTCTACTGATGATATTGCTGAAGCACAACGGGTTCTTGCAAGACAAGAAAAACTCCATGGCAAACGAAAGAAGGACTCAGATGATAGTGAGTCGGACATTGAAGATGAATTGTATAAAGCGGTACGTCGATCTAAGAAAACAGTGACATTCGTGACAAAACGAGGTATACTATATTCATTACGTAACAAGTAAACGATAAATCGGTTAATTCGTAGTGCTTAAACGAGTAACCGACCGATAATAATTATGACCCGTATACATACTGAGGGGTCAAATACGAGTTATATATATGTTATAGAGGCAAACATATTGATATTTAGGCCCCAGTACGTTTAAAACTCTTTAAACGAAAAAGGTTTCGTTTATCGATACGCTATAAGCTTAAACGCAATCGTTAATATCAAAACGAGCATTGTAGCATCCGTTAAGCCGAAAAAGATTTATAAAACACTTATATAACATGTTCTAAGCAATCCGTGAAAATATTTTGGAATTTTACAACGAGTCAGTACGTTATTCTTATTTTACAAAACTAGGCTGAAAAACACTCGTTTTCGCGCAGGTTTTCGCACTCGAACTAGTTTTCTTGCGAAAAACCGAACCCAAACTAAATTTTGGACCAACTTTCACGCGTGGCATGAAAACCGAGGCACCATTGGGTCAAAAAGAGGCCCAATAGGCCCTTAGAAGCTTGCGGCCGCTAGAAGGGGAAATGGCCCCCCTTTGTATAACTTTTTATATAAGCTAGAAATTAAAGTTATAAACTATACCAAACACATCCTAGAACCCTCTTACCTGTGTTCTTCAAGTTCCATCCAAGTTTTGAGGTAAATCATTCAATTTTCATTGATTTCATTCTCGATTAACATAGTTTAACCATGAAAAATTAATCCTTGATTAGTATTAAACATGTTTAACCATCCAAAAATCATAAAAATCAAGTAAAATTATGTTTTGATGTTAAACATGTTTACAAACCAGGAACATATATTTTTTTGGTCAAAAACGTGGATTAGAACATGAATACAACGTTTTTACGGTTAGAATGTTCGGTTTGAACCCAAAACCGAAACCCTAATTATCAAGGCTGTCACATGGATGATTTATGCTTGGTTTGATGTTATATGATATGTAGTTACATTGAGTTTGCAACCCGAGACCCGGAGAGTCGTTTAAGCTAGCAAAACTCATCGAAAACCGACAAGGTAAACCCGTAACACTCGTTTAAGGGCTGTTTAGTATTAGGTTGTGACGTGCTTGTTATTAGCTTTGGAAAATTTTCAGAGACATTAGGGATCATATAAATGAGTTCCTGTTCAAATTTGGTAATTTTTCGATAAACGGAGAATATTTGGTGAATTTATTTCCGTTTATGAGCGTTTATTTGGGAAAAATAGCTAAACATATTGAAAAATTATGAAACTTGGGTTTTTAGTTTAATATGTGATGGTAAGATCACTGGTAAAGTTTGGGGATCATTGGAAATGCCTAAGTATGGTTTGTGCAATTATGGTTTAACCGAATTTTAACAGACGAAAAACGCACAAAAAGGCATTTTTTCGAAAGAGTTATCTTCTGGAGATTTTGAAGGGGATATGTAATAACATTGAGGCCATTTGTAAAAATTATCGGATTTTTCGGAGGTCGTTTGATATAAACAGGCCATTTATTACACGATTTTAACCTATTAAATGAATTTTTATAAATAAATAATTAATCATAAAATTTCTGAAAATATTTTTAAAAAATTCTCCATGTCTTAATGTATTTTTACAAAAATTTACATAATTTATATATAAGTACATATTTTGTTATGATTAATCAAAGATTTAGATTATAATTGTTTTAACGAAACCGACAGTTTTGTGTTTAACGGACTGACTGGTATGTCAAAATGTCAAAAGTGATCAAATATCATATTTTTGAATGATATTGATAAAAACGAACTTTTTACGAGAATTCCGGACAATTCGGGTGGATTGTGCGCGTTTTGTATAATCAAACCCGTGTGAAAACGGAAACGAACCCTGCGATCAAACCAGAGACCGAAACCTTAAAATTCTTTCATAAATCAAATCATTTTATTAATCAATATATTTACTTAAGTTATGTGATCTTACCTAATCCCGAAACGTATAAACAATCAACTTGGCTAGGCTCGAGAAACGGTGAAACTGAGCCAAATCCAGTTTTAAACATTTCATAGTATACAACGTCACAATCTAAGACTATGGTCATGTTCTGGGCCTAACAGCTATACCCAGACTATCTATACAGCCCGACTTAGCTTGAACACTGTACTAGTATTAACGATACGATACCGTTTATAGGAATCAGGCTATTAGCGAGGCACCTGACTTATTGTTACATAATTTTCGTGCGAACTACGATAAGGTGAGTTTCACAACCCCCACTTTCTAAACTGTTTTACGAACTTTTGGGGTGAAAAGCATGTTTACATATACTTATATACTTGGAAACGTGTGATGATGTGGATTATCTAAGTACTAACACTTGACAAGTCCCCACAAACACAAGTGATTAACTTCGTGCCGGTGACGTGTGGATAGTACTATCGGTTTGACAAACCCAACTGACAGAACCAGAGGGGTATGCCGGAACATATGTAAACCCAGTTGCACATTGTCATTATATTTTTACATACTACTATGTGGTGTTAGATATAGTACATACATGAGGCAAAGTGGCTGTTAAATGCCAACGGGAGTGCATGGGCAGTGGAGGCCATGCGCTATAGCTCGTTTTGGTTTCACTTGTGGCTTAGTATAATACATCATACACATACATATATACATACACACTGTAAACTTTACGAACTCGTGTACTGATTTCATTGATACACGTGAAACTTGAAACTCACCAACTAGACGTAGTTGACCCGTTCTAACATGCTTTTCAGGTAAAGCGAAAGTGGAATGAATTGCGTACATGCTTGGTGTTAGAAGGAGAGTTGAATAGCTGTGAATAGACGCAGACATATAATATTAAATAAAAAGCTCGTAAACCGGTTATGTGATTCTCATCTAGTTTGTAAACATAGTACCAACCCATGTAATATGATGTAAATTAGTTGTTGAATTTCTTTATAAACAATGTTGTTGATACCAGTGTTATCTGTTACATTCCCGTATTACGCTTCCGTAACTACCTGGTCGGGGTGTGACAAAAACAAAGGTTGGTGAATGTTCTAAAGTTGGTGAAAGTTTGAGGGTAGTTCATTTTAATCCACCTTCCTTATCGGGTATGACCATGTTACCTGCTGTCTCGACTATCACACTACCAATAACCTCAAGTGTTCCTTTGGTGACCGCGTCGTCATCTTTTGGTGTCCCTCCGAACTCGTTTCTGTTTACGGCACCAGAGATTGTTTCTTTGCCACCTCCTACTCTTACTCCATCAGAGATGGTAGCTATGTTTGCTGAGTCCACACTGGTGGCGACTGCTGGCTTGTCTGTATCGATGCCATCCTCAATTCCTACTCATCATACACCTGTTATTCCCGCAAGCTTGGAGACCCCACTACGGTTTGCTCAGGCTACTTCTCCCTTGAATGTTGATTTTGATTCAACTTTGTCTGATTCTGAGAGGATTGCAGCTCTTGAGTGGGTGGTTACTGAACTGTCACGGGTGAATATAATTCAGTCTGAGACTATTATTCATTTGGTGGCACAAAATCAGGTTCAGACTGCACTACTTATTGAGCACGGTAAGGTGTTTGATCAACTTAAGGAGTTCTTAGCATCTCAGGGGGGTCGAGTTGCAAGGGTGATGAATTAAGAAGAAAGAAGAGGCAAGACAGAGATGACGATCCCAATGCATCGAAAGGTGCAGGTGGTGAGTTTCCAAGAACTGAACAAACTCTTGGGACTTCCACATCTCAGGGGGAGTCTGCGGGTCCGTCAAGCAGTACAAGTGGTGATACAGTAGTGGTTGTAGATGATGAAGGGGTTTTGGGAAACGATGATGAGGAGTTAGTCGATGATGTGTTAACAATTGATGAGATTGAAAAGATTGGGAAAGAGATAGAGATTGATAGTGAATTGGAAGAAGGGGAGATTGTTGATGATGGTGTAGAGCATGATATTCCAAGTGCCGATGAAGTGAAGCTGAGTTTAGATGAAATGTGTCGGATGAGTCTGAATGGGAAGAACAGTCAAGATGGAAAGAAGGTTGTGCTCAGTGGTTCTTCAAAACAAAGAAGCTTGCAGTTCCAACAATTTTTAAGAAAAGTTACAATATCAAGGGCTACGCTAAGTCAAAGAAAGGTATTATCTGTTGGTTATATGATGAACAGCTGAAATTGTTTGTGATTAAGAATTATGATGGGGTTCAGTACTTTAAGAAGGCTTTGAGATCGCTCAACACCTTGCCTGCGTGTGAGGTGAAAGATTTGGCTCAGATGAGATTGATAAATAGAAGTGGTGATAACTTCGCGGATTGGGTTGGAAAGATCGTATGGAAGGAAAGTGTGAAAGAGAACAAAGTTTGAATTATTGAAGCCACAGAAAGGGAAGTTAGTCGAAGATAAGGAAAGAGGCATGAGGACTGATGGGAAACCTTGGATGGTGATGAAATACAAGCTGAATCGTTGCTTGAAAGAGGTCCCGATGAAAATGATGCCCATGGATGTGTTGAAGGATCTCAAGTGGTGGTACGTTGACTAGAAGACTGCTGAAGCTGTTATGGAAGATGAGGATGAACAGGAGATCCTGAGAGTGTATGATCCCATGCACTTGGTTAATTTGTCTCAAGCTGATTTGCAGGTACTCAATGATAAGAAGATTTTCTACATTCCTGCGTGGAAAGATGAAGCTAAGAAGTACCAGAGGGTGGTCTCTGTCTGTGTAAGACAGGGCGTTCATGCTTGAAGACGGTGGGTACGTGATTTTTGGATTACCAGACACGAGAAAGAAGATAGAGATATGAAGCTACTGCCAAGGGGGAGTCTGTTGGTGCATGGTGCCAGTAGTTCAGTATCTCGTGTTTTAGTTTTGTCTGTAATCGTTTATATTGATAGTTTATATTGAACGTGTTATTGTATGTTCGCTAGTGTGTTTAAGCGAACTTGAAGTATTAGCGAAGTTATGATAACTTCGCCTAGTATGTTAGGCGAAGTTGTCAAGTTATATAAACTCATAACTTCGGGGTTTTGAAAAAGTCTTTTTGAACGATTGGTTTGGTGATTCTCTGAATCACGTGTTGGAAATATATCGAGTTCTATCTTATATTCTTGTGTGTTTGTTTATAGTCAACGTATTAATCGTCTCGACATTCGTATCGTATACGTGGGGATTCCACACCCTCGTGTTACGAGATATTCCTGTGTAGATCCGGCCGGGAACCTACATTGATCCTCCTCGATCCACTATATAAAACGTTGATACATCAACCACTTCTCTTTTCCAAAATAGTGCTTCCTGTTGTCGAATATCACCTTGAAAAATTATATTTCAAATTCAAGCATAATGCCGCAATGATACACATTTGATAGTCTATGATTTCCTCATAACCTCCTTTTCTATGCGCCAAACATTATGCAACAAATTGCATCAGAATTTTATTCGGTGTCGAAAAACCCGTCTTCAAATAAGGTCCTCTATTTATATCATTTTGATAACCCATTCTTATCAAACACCCCTTAACCGAACGTTCATCCAACGTATCCGGATATGTCTCAGCATCACCGAACTCTAAAATGTTTTTTATTATACTCTCTGATACTACTATCTCTATCCTTGCCCCTTCAATTGGATTTTTGATCCACAATATTTAGAAATTTTCAAAAAGTCAGCAACATCATTCCTATAAGGCTCACAACGAACAATAATAGCATTATATATTCTTGAACGTAACAAAACTGAATGATTGTCTTGAAATGATGTGCTTTCTTATCCTCCAAGTCCAGATAAGCATGAATATTATGCGTAGGATCAGTATCTTTCAATTTTCGAGCCATCTACAATATCAAAACAGCAAACACTATTAGTTTCAGCATAAAATGATCAAACATGTATATTCAAAGACCACGGATAAGGAATTTAACGTATATGTCTTAAGAATAAGGATAAGTATTTTAACCCCATCAGTCTAATACCATGCATAATTAATACACACTTATAAGTCCTTTAAACAGATATGCTAGTGTAAACGTATAACTCTTCTCCCCATATAAGTGTTTCACTAACGGGTATGTTTCATTCAGTGGAAAGGAACAATATAACGTATAAGATATACCCCAATTATCATGCGATACCCCAAATTTCCATAACCATGAATGAGTAAGCAGGATTTCATCTTAATGGCTTGCATACATTGTATCCCCTGGGGTCCGTTTGTTACTAGTATTAAGACACATGCAAGGGAGGGAACAATGTATGTCTAAAATCGTGGTTGATCAAGTCAGTAATGAGTTTGTTAAAAGTACAACAGTGATTAAGTTTAATGATTTGGGTTCGCTTATAAAGCAATTTAATATTCACATTTGTGAATAACAAGATGATAAACCGCATATAGACTCAATGGTATCCATAAATTTGAAGCATCCCATCAATAACGGATTTAAGGCCATAAAACCATATACCATTGATGATCCAACCATTAGTTTACACATTTCAAAGATTTTAATTTTGGTGATCATGCTAAAACATAAGGCTTGAGTATGACAGCCTATTAAATTCATGCCTTCAATACGAAGAATTTTGTTGGAGAACTAAACCCCTATTTAACTTGGCTAGTTAAGTTTATATCCATGATTCTGTTTTCATTCTCATGATCCGAATCACTGTTATCGTGTCTCTAGTTTTTATCATCGGTGAAACATAGTCCACACTTTTCAAATGGCCAAATAAACATCGAAACATGGGAATTTAATCTTCTTCTTTATTTTTATAAGACGCCAGTTCAGCACAATTATTCCCAGCCATATGTGATAGATGTATTGTTTCACCAACCTTATCAACTCCAAAATATTGATCCTCCTCAATCCACTATATAAAACATGGATACATACACCACTTCTCTTTTCCAAAATAGTGCTTCTCCCCGTATAAGTGTTTCACTAACGGATATGTTTCATTCAGCGGAAATGAACAATATAACGTATAAGATATACCCCCATTGTCATGCGATACCCCAAATTTTCTTAACGATGAATGAGTATGGACGATTTCATCTTAATGGATTGCATACATTGTATCCCCTGGGGTCCGTTTGTTACTAGTATTAAGACATACGCAAGGGAGGGAACAATGTATGTCTAAAATCGTGGTTGATCAAGTCAGTAATGAGTTTGTACAAAGTACAACAGTGACAAGTTTAATGACTTGGGTTCACTTATAAAGCAATTTAATATTCACATTTGTGAATAGCAAGATGATAAATGTTAGTGCACGGTTTTGCGTCTTGAGTCTTTGTAATTATCGTTAACGTATTTGTTTTATGTTTAATGTAATAAACAATTTAAGTTATTCTCTAGTTTTCTAAATGTAATGTCTAGTTCGCTATAGTTGTGTAGCGAACTAAGACTTAAGATTATTCCCTCCTGATTCGTTAGGGGATGTTAACGAATCAGGAGGTGATTCGCTAGTTTATTTTGTTATTTATGTATGTAACGAAGTAGTGTCTGGTTCGCTAGGGAATGTTAGCAAACCAGACCTATCTTCTAGATATAGTGAACCCCTGTTCACATTTTAAGTTAAGTCTTGAGATAATTAACGAAGTGCTGTCAAATTACTCTCTCTCTCAATCTTCACTTTAATCTTATACTACTAATATATACTGATAATACATATGTACATATATAACACCTAATCATACGTAATTATTAGCTAGATCTATCTCAAGGTATTAATCTATTATATTCAGATATGAGATCTGTTATTGTTATTGTTACTGGATTGATACACCGGGTTCCAACAAGTGGTATACGGTTTTTATATAGTTGATGCATACTCATTTGTGATCGAAATGCGATTCCGATACCCTTGGTAGACTTTAATCGAAGTATGATTCTTGTTTACTGGGTCGATTGGGTGTTTATAGTTTCACAGTTTCTATACTCTGGTTCACCTAAGTTATTTCTTGATCTTGAGCCTCAATCTCAGTATCATGTGTTTAGTTATGTGTTTCCAAGTTCAATACATCTAAGGTTTCGGTTATCCGACGATAGTTATGGATTAATTGAAGCTGGGTTTGTGTGTTGACTGTTGGGGTTCATATTAATTTTGACTTTGACAGTATGGGTCAAAGATCAAGTCTGAATTCTTGACCATTCGTTAACCTTAGCGAATTGAAACTGCCACGTGTCCAATTCGTTAAGGAAATACACGAACTAGCTCAGTGAATCATGTTCTCAACGAATCAAATACTGATTCGCCAAATTTGTAACGAACTAGACTTTAGTTCGTTAATATTTATAGTTAATTCGCTACAACTAATTCGTTAATGTATTTACATGATAGCGAATCACTTAATTTGTTACTTGATAGTAACGAATCAGAGTGATAATCACACGAATGACATTTATTTCAACTATTTAATTAACTTTAAATCACCTTTTAAATTCAATAATTAGTTCAACCTTCTAAACGCATAAATATATTAATTACACACGACATATGGTTTTATTTATTACTAATACATGTTCTACACTCTATTCAGTAATAATGGCTGATCAAGTAAATCAAGATCCACCGGTTGTTGATCAAGGGCACCAAGAACAACCACCACAAGAGCAACCACCTCAATAATAGTAGGATGATGTTGTTTTATTACCATCTGATAAGAAACATAACATCTGTGCTTATGTTGATCAAAATGTTGCTGATGTTGCTACGTTTGGAGCTATGTTGACTTTCTTAAAACGCTCGATGATACATTATACAATCACTACTCAACCTAAAGTTTTTCGAAGTATTATTAGGCAGTTTTGGGATACTGCTAAGTATGTTGAGGAGGAAAAACACATTCGAGCCAAGATAAATCAAACTGTTATTATAATTAATGTGGAATTTGTTCGCCGTGTGCGTCGTTTTGATGACAATGATGACTATCCAAGTGATTTTGACAAACAACTTATCAAGGGTCTGTTCACTCGGTTACATTACAGTGGAAATGTTGATGAATCTATGCTGAACAAGAATGGTTTATGCCCACTATACATGTATCTTCTACATGTCTTGATTCACTGTATGAGTGGTTGTGGTGGTGGTTTTGACCAATGTCGAAGCAGTATACAATCAGCTTTTCTTGCACTTATTCTTAACAAGCCATTTAACTACTCCGAGCTGGTATTCGATCATTTGACAGAACAAGTTCAGCAGACGGACCAGAAGAAGAAATTTTTGATGTATCCCTTATTTCTACAGTTGATTATTCACGACCTTATTCCAGCTTTGGTAATTGATCAAACATTGGTGAATGATGTGCTTGACTTAGCACAAATGACGTCTGATACAGTGCGTAGAATGTCGATTTATCGAAAGGGAAGGCCAGCGGATAAACGAATGATTGGTCATATCGTTAATCCTAATTATGTATGTCTTTCCGAGGATCGCTGGATTCATGATGATTCAGATTCTGAGCGTGAGGATGGAGAAGGTGGGAACGATGGTGATGATGGAACCGATGGTGATGCTGGTGGTCATGAAGGTGGTAATGGTAATGTAGCTCTTAGAGAGCAACAAGCCGCAGTTGAAGCTGCATTAGCTGCCACTATTGCAGCTCAACGAGAAAGAAAGAGAAAAGGCAAGGAAGTGGCAACTGGTGAGCCATCAAAGAAGTGACGTGTATCTGATGTGGCTGGAGTAATCATTGGTGTGCCTCGGCCTCGTCAAACAACACCTCAACGCCCGGTAGTGCCAATTATAACTAGCACTCAGGATATGACTTTGACGACGACGATGGTTCCACATGAGCAGTTGGGTACGATTCCTCAATCAGCGTTAACTGAAATACCTTTGCCGACTGCTACAGTGGCTACAGCTCCTCCAACAAAATCTATGAGGCCTCCCCCTCCTAGTGATATCTCATTCATGAGAATTACAAGGCCTCAGGGCCCAATCCAACCAGTTCATCCATCCTTGTATGCTTTGCCACCAAATCGTCAGACAGACATGCTTTTAAACCTTCTGCATTTGTATGAGAACAAGATGTCTGCTTATCGGTTGAATCAAGAACGCTTAATGGAGAATCAGAAGAAACTACTCAGTTATGTTTCTTTCTGTCTAAAAGAAATTAAGGCCCTACGTGAGATTGTTGAGTCTCAGGGGGTGAAACTTAAAGAACAAGAGGATCTGATCTTACAATTGACGTGCAAAGGTGATGCTTTAAATAAGATAAAGAATGATGAGGAAGATTCTGATGATGATGAGTCTGGTGCTGGTGGTGAGCCTAAACAAACTCAAGACCCAGCTTCTGGTGCGGGTACGAGTTCTGTTGATGATTCGGACAAACAGATTGTTGTTTATCGTGATTACTCGGCTGCTAAACCAATTGAGATGATTGAAGCTGACACGGTAATATTTATGGATGGAAATTGGGTGATTAGGAGCATGGTGAATGCTAATGAGACTGAAGTTGGGGAGTTCGTTGATAGGTCTCTAACACGAGAGCAGATTTCTATACTGCTATGGTTAAATGATGAACAATTAACCGTGTTAGAGACAGAGCCAGATGTTGAGGTGGTGAATGAGGAAGGTTTAACAGATGACCCATCTATTCAATTGAATACGGAGTTTATTTATGAAGATGAGGATGTTGAGATGGAAGACGTCACTGCTAAGGAGTATCCTGACTTGTATCAATACACACACATTGATCAAGGTCCTCCAATTTTTAATGAGCAGAATTTTAAAACAGCAGAGGTTGAGCTGGAGAAGATAACTAAGGGAAAGAAGGTTGTGGATACTCGCTTGGACACAATTGTGAACCCAACTGATGCTGATATTGCTAAATGGTTCAGTCATAAAGCTGTGGGTAAGATTACCAAGGTATATCGATACGTTGATCAAGAACAAAAAGACATAGCTGCTGCATGGGTCAAAGAAAACCAAGTGACTTCCTTCAAGACTGTATCCAAGGTTCATGGTGATATCGTCTCATGTCTATATGATTATGAGCTTAAGGTATGTATAGTTAAATGGGAAAAGAGAGTTCAGTACTATGAGAAGATAATGGACGTTCTTACACTTCCCCGTTGGGATGTTCGTACCCTCGCGAGGCGTCCATTTATCAATCGTGGTGGCATCCGGACAGTTGAGTGGTTTCATCAACACTTTTTGTTCGAAGTCAATCATGGGTTCAAGTTCTTCAAGCCCCAGGTCCCGAGACGTAAACGTATTGACGAGATTGATCCAAAGACTGGCTGGAAGAAACTTGTCCTTAAAGTAAAGCCGCCGAAGACGATGAAACGAGTGCCGGTGAAGACGATGCACCAACACATGCATCACTCGTTCAACCGCTGGTACTATGACAATCGTACGGGCGAGGCCGTCATTGTACTTGGTAAAGGACTGAAGACTGAGCTTATCAAGATAATCGACCCGATGTGGTTTGTTAATTTATCTGAAACAGACAATGATGTGCAACACAGGAAATAGAATCTGATCGAGCGCACTGAAGACTACGACCTGGCTATGCAATTCCAACGTGTTGTGCATGTTTGTCATGAAAACGGAATTCATAGTTGCAGAGACTGGAAGTCCAAGCGTTTCAAGTAACTTAAAGACAAAGAGCTCAAGACGAGGGGGTGTCTGTTAGTGCACGGTTTTGCGTCTTGAGTCTTTGTAATTATCGTTAACGTATTTGTTTTATTCTCTAGTTCTTTAAATGTAATGTCTAGTTCGCTATAGATGTGTAGCTAACTAAAACTTAAGATTATTCCCTCCTGATTCGTTAACTCCTGATTCGTTAGGGGATGTTAACGAATCAGGAGGTGATTCGCTAGTTTATTTTGTTATTTATGTATGTAACGAAGTAGTGTCTGGTTCGCTAGGGAATGTTAGCGAACCAGACCTATCTTCTATATATAGTGAAACCCTGTTCACATTTTAAGTTAAGATTTGAGATAATTAACAAAGTACTGTCAAATTACTCTCTCTCTCTCTCTCTCAATCTTCACTTTAATCTTATACTACTAATATATACTGATAATACATATATACATATATAACACCTAATCATACGTAATTATGAGCTAGTTCTGTCTTAAGGTATTAATCTGTTAAATTCAGATCTGAGATCTGTTATTGTTATTGTTATTGTTACTGAATTGATACACCGGGTTCCAACAATAAATCGCATATAGACTCAATGGTATCCATAAATTTAAAGCATCCCATCAATACATGATTTAAGGCCATAAAACCATATACCATTGATGATCCAATCATTAGATTACACATATCGAAGATTTTAATTTTGGTGATCAAGCTAAAACATATGGCTTGAGTATGACAGGCTATTAAATTTCTACCTTCAATACGAAGATTTTTGTTGGAGAACTAAAACCCCATTCAACTTGGCTAGTTAAGTTTATGTCCATGATTTTGTTTTCATTCTCATGATCCGAATCACTGTTATCGTGTCTCTAGTTATTATCTCCGGTGAAACATAATCAACACATTTCAAATGGCCAATTAAACCACGAAACTTAGGAATTTAGTTCTTTTTTATTTTAATAAGAGGCCAGTTTAGAACAATTATTCCCAGCCATATGTGATAGATGTATTGTTTCACCAACCCTATCAACTCCCAAATATTGATCCTCATCGATCCACTATATAAAACGTTGATACATCAACCACTTCTCTTTCCCAACATAGTGCTTCATGTTGTGGAATATCACCTTGAAAAATTATATTTCAAGTTCAAGCACAATGCCACAATTATACACATTTGATAGTCCATGATTTCCTCATAACCTCCTTTTCTCTGCGCCAAACATTAAGCAACAAATTGCATCAGAATTTTATTCAGTGTCGAAAATCCCGTCTTCAAATAAGGTCCTCTGTTTATATGTGACAATCGTCAATTTCAGGTTAACTCCGTTAACTCAACTCCGTCAATACAAACTTAAGATCATTGAATCTATAACGCACACTTCATTACATTTAAACTAGGGTTTAAATGACGCTTAACACTTACTACATGTGTAGTCTTTCGGGAATTACACCGAAACGCAAACAAGTTGACGCAAACGATTGAGGAATAAACGAAAAACGTCAACATAATAATTATGTGATAATTATGTGTTAACATATGTGTTACTTGAGTATATTGTGTGTAATGCTAGACAAGAAACAAGAACTAAGTTAGTTAAGTTAGAAAAACAACACTTGAAAGTAGAGGGACTTGAGTGTAACTTGTATGTCTATAAATATATCATTAACTTAACCCTAACTATTATTATTATTATTAACCCAAGATCCCGATCGGAACCCTTCACCCCATCCCTCACAGCTGCCGTCCACTTTATACAATCCCTCATGATTGTGAGAAAACTATGAGGAATAAAAATGTAATAAAATATGTTCTGGAAACCTAAGACATATGTGCTTCTGTGATGATTTTTGGTAAATTAATTGAGATGCTATGATCGGTGAAATAGTACAATCTTTCTAGTAGGATTTCTGTCTCGGTGAAACTAGCTGCTGAGTTTTGTGAAAATGCATGAAATATGATACTTGCTAATTTATTATCGTGTTTTGACCAAATTGCACTTGAGGGGAATGATTGCAAGATGATTGTCATAATTTGACCAAAATGCCCTTATGGAGAATAATGGCCAGTTAATTGTTATTTGTTGACCAAAATGCCCTTACGGGGAATAATTGCTAGTAATGTATGTTTTGAATACATGACACGTATATGATTGCTTACACATGTGATGTGTCACAAAAACACTTGTTAAAGTCACACACGATTCACAAACGAAACACAAAACATGTTATGTGCATAGGTATTATGTGCCAGGTCTAGAGACTCGATAATATTCCGACACTTAGAAAAATCTCTTTGTTGTTTTAGAACGTTAGAGAGAGTTTTTCGGTGACGCACATCTTGGTGATTTATTTTGGGAAATTCTTCGCAAACAGTGAGTTTCACTTTCCCCTCTTTAAACTGTTTTCAAACGCTTTTCACTTGGGGGAGATAACATACTCCACAACGCATTTAAGATTTTGTTATAAATTATATATCACTTGTAAAGGCTAAGTGGCAAACGAAACATTTGAAGTCCTACACATTGAACCGGTTAATATTTTGAATAGCGAGTCACTGTTGAGTAGTACTACTGGGTTTGACAAACCAAACCCAACGCTAAACTCGACTGGAGGTCGAGCGGGTGTAATTTTGGCTAACAAGTACCATGGTCTGGAGGACCTGGTGACAAGGCACTTACTAAACGAGTCAGCTTCGGTGTCAAACACTTAGTAATACTTGTTGTATAGACTAGCTACCTATCGATATATAATTTGACATAACACTATCTGGTAACGCTAAACGCCGTAACGTTGTTACGCAAAACGCTTAACGCAAAACGCTGTAACGCAGTAACGCTGAACGCAAACGCTAAACGATTTATTTTTATATAACTTGTGAACTCACCAACCTTGTGTTGACACTTTTAGTATGTTATTCTCAGGTAGCCGAGGCGGGCGCGCGGTTTAGGAACATGCATTGATTGAAAACGCTTTTGTCCTGCAAACTTAATTTTAACGGTTATCTTTGGTTTTAAGTCGTCCGGCGTGACGCAACTTTTGATTAAAGATTTTTACGCTTCCGCATTAATTTACTCGTAAACGTTTTCATCGTTTTGAAACTTTATTTTATGGTTTGATTATAACTGATGATTCCGATCCTGCCAGTTCACACCCTCTGACAGTAAAACTCCGTTAGTGGATTTTGAGGGTGTGACAGATTGGTATCACAGCCATTGGTTATAGCGAACTAGAAGCTGCATGCATACTAGACTATAATTGCGACGACCCATTAGTTATATTGATACGCACTGCATAGGTTTGTGTAGTCTTGTAGTCTTATCTCTTTACCTCTTTCACTCATACGCGCGCGCATACACGGCTTACCTGTAGAAATGTCGACGCCACCCTCATCATCATCTGATTCGATAAAGCATGCTCACGGGAAGGAACCGCAGTTACCTACCGCCTCACCACCCCGAGTAGTCCCGGAACTCGAAGCTCCCGCACCGAAGAGGTACCGCCTATCCGGAGGCATTTACGAAAACGACGTTAGCTGGGATTGGTACCCTAACATGATCAGACGTATGGTCTATCGCGAACAAGTTCCCCCGTTGCCTCACCCGAACCACCCTGCTTATCCCAACACCCTACCACCCATAACCGAACCTGTAGAGA
This sequence comes from Bidens hawaiensis, assembly GCF_021521415.1. Classification (NCBI taxonomy): domain Eukaryota; kingdom Viridiplantae; phylum Streptophyta; class Magnoliopsida; order Asterales; family Asteraceae; genus Bidens; species Bidens hawaiensis. The sequence goes on from NW_027504882.1 coordinate 135,399, forward strand.
GAGTTCTCGCAGCTGTTGTTTCATGCTTGGAGCGTGACGTGGGTTACTTGCGCTATACGAGGGAGAACGTTTCTAGAATGTTAAAAGACGGAACCGAGACTAAGGAGGAGATTGCCCGCATGGCAGCAGCAATGAAGGAAATGCGAGAGGCTAGTGATCAACAAATGAAAGTTATGATGAAGATGCAAGCTGAGATGATAGACTTGCAAGGGCAACTCCAAGAAGCAAGGACCCGAACTGGGATAGCGTTGGAGCGTTCCGATGTCTTGCAAATGCAACTTGCTCAGAACGCAGCCGAGCCTGAGGCCGAGCCTGAGGCCGAACCTGAAGAAGATCCCGAAGAGGAGCCTGAGGAAGATCCCGAGGAAGATTCCGAGGAGGAACCCGAAGAAGAACCGGAGGAAGAACCGGCAGAGGAAGAGGCACACTCAGAGGTGTCCTCGGATGACGACATCTAGTGATGATGACACTTAGATGGAGGGGTTGTCTCCATCCGAACTATTATTTTTCTATGATTTTAAGGATTGATTGGAAATACTTTGTAGCGAATACAATGGTTTTAATCAAGAATTTTTATTTAGATTAATATGTGGTGATGTGATGTTGTTTCTTATTTCTTTCTTACCTATCTTTTTATTACATGTATGGTGTGTTGTATATGAAAGAAAAATTCATGTTTAACATTTTATACTGTGATTCTAGGAAATGGCTGGAAGAAACGCTGGATGAGGACGTGGTAACATCAGCTTGTCTGCAGCTGAACTCCAAACTCTGCTGAACGACCATGTTGCGGCCGCTTTAGCCGCACACGTTCAGAACCAAGCTGGAGGTCCGAGTGGAACGTGTACAATCAAGAACTACCTTGACTGCAAGCCCAGTACGTTTAAGGGCACTGAGGGAGCTATAGGCTTCCTGCGTTGGGCTGAGAAGGCCGAGTCGGCCTTTGAGATGTGCAATTGTCCCCCTACCAGTAGGGTCAAATTCGCTGCTGGAACACTTGAGGATTCTGCCCTTACTTGGTTGAATTCGAACGTCCAGATCCTTGGATTGGAACTGGCTAATGCGATGAACTGGGAAGAGTTTAAAAACATGATGCGAGAGGAGTATTGTCCGAGAGAAGAGATTTCAAAGCTGGAGTCGGAATTTGGTCACTGAAGATGGTGGGTTCGGAAATCGAAGCCTACACTACTCGTTCTCACGAGTTGGCTGTGATGTGTCCGCGGATGGTGGATCCGCCGAGCAAGAGGATCGAAATGTACATTGATGGGTTAGCACCGCAGATTCAGGGCATGGTAACGTCTTCCAGACCAGCCACGATCCAACAAGCGATCCGTTTAGCTCACAAACTGACGGATCAGGCTGTGACCCAAGGTGCGTTACCACCTAGGGGTTCGACCGTTAAAGCCCGTGACAACCAGAGTAACGACAATAACAGCAACAGCAACACGAACAGCGGGAAGAGGAAGTTTGACAACACCAGATCTTCATCCTCGAACCTCCCACCGCAACAACACTACCGTAAGCCCGAATTCACTCGGAGCTTTAACACTCAGAATCACAACAACAACAACAACGGTAGCGGGCAGGTTTCGAGCGGATATGTTGGGAAATATCCAAAGTGCAACAGGTGCAACTATCATCATGTTGGCCAGTGTGACCGTGCCAAGTGTCAGAGATGCGGAAAGGTGGGTCACCAAGCAAAAGAATGTAGAGGAGACCTTGCGGCAAAGGGTACTCCTAAGCCACCTATGACGACGAAGGGATGTTTTGAATGTGGGCAGGAAGGTCATTTCAGAAAAGATTGCCCCAAGCTGAAACAGAATGACAACAATGGAGGTAATGGAAGTGGCAGTAGTGGTGGAAGCAATGGCAAGGGAAGAGCGTTTGTGATTTGGTCGGGTCAAGCATGCAATGATCCGCACGTGGTGACTGGTATGTTCCCTGTAAACGATTGTTTTGCTTCTGTATTGTTTGACACTGGAGCTGATAGGAGTTTTGTGTCGAAAGCCTTTAGTCAACTCTTAGACGTAACTCCAATTCCGTTAGATGCTAAGTTTCCTGTTGAATTAGCTGACGGTAAGACTATAGTAACGACTCATGTACTTGCGGGATGTAGGTTAAAACTGTCAGGTCATGTCTTTGATATCGACCTTATTCCTTTTACGCTTAGTAGTTTCGATGTCGTTGTCGGCATGGACTGGTTATCCGAGAACCGAGCGGAGATTATATGCCACGATAAGATAGTCCATATTACCACCCCTTCCGGCGAGATCATTTCGGTCCAAGGCGAGAGAAGCGGCATGACCACCAGCGTCATTACCCATATGAAGGCGCAGAAGTATCTACGAAAGGGTCATCCGGCAATTTTGGCGCAGATTGTTGAGAAACCCGCGGAGGAGAAACGAATTGAAGATATACCTGTTGTGCGAGACTTCCCGGAAGTTTTCCGGAGGATTTGCCCGGACTCCCTCCTATTCGTCAAGTCGAATTCCCAATCGAGTTGACACCCGGTGCAGCACCCATAGCACGAGCCCCGTATCGGCTCGCACCGGCGGAACTTCAGGAGTTGTCCACTCAGTTGCAAGATTTGTTGGATAAGGGTTTTATCCGACCTAGCTCATCGCCGTGGGGAGCCCCTGTCTTGTTTGTCCGAAAGAAAGACGGGACTTTCCGAATGTGCATCGACTACCGGGAATTGAACAAGGTGACGGTCAAGAACCGTTATCCTTTACCCCGAATAGATGATTTGTTTGACCAGCTTCAAGGATCGAGTTACTACTCGAAGATCGATCTGCGATCTGGTTATCACCAACTAAGAGTGCGCGAAGAAGATATCTCAAAGACGGCTTTCAGAACACGGTATGGTCACTATGAGTTTTCGGTTATGCCTTTTGGCCTAACCAACGCACCAGCCGTATTTATGGATCTCATGAATCGAGTATGCAAGGCGTACCTCGACAAGTTTGTGATTGTTTTCATCGATATTATTCTCGTCTACTCCAGGAACGAGACTGACCACGAAGAGCACTTAAGGGTAATTCTGGAACTATTGAAGAAGGAACAAATTATGCTAAACTCTCGAAATGTGAATTTTGGCTTCGCGAGGTTCACTTTTTAGGACATGTGATCAACGAGAATGGTATCCATGTCGATCCCGGTAAGGTAGAGGCCATCAAAAACTGGGAAGCACCTAAGACTCCGACTGAGGTGCGACAATTCCTAGGACTGGCCGGCTACTACCGGCGTTTCATCGAGGGATTTTCAAAGATTGCTCAACCCCTCACCACTTTGACTCACAAGGGCACTAAGTACAATTGGGGTGACGCGCAAGAATCCGCTTTTCAGCTGTTGAAAACCAAGCTTTGTAGCGCCCCTATTTTAGCCCTCCCCGAGGGAACGGAAAATTTTGAGGTACACTGTGACGCATCTATACAAGGTCTCGGTTGTGTGCTGATGCAACTCGAGAAGGTTATAGCCTACGCCTCTCGACAACTACGGGTTCACGAGAAGAACTACACGACCCACGATGTGGAACTCGGAGCTGTGGTGTTTGCTCTTAAGATATGGAGGCATTACTTGTACGGTACCAAGTTTACCATTTACACCGACCACAAGAGTCTCCAACATATCTTTGATCAGAAGGAGCTGAACATGCGACAGCGTCGTTGGGTCGAGCTGCTCAAAGATTATGGTTGTGCCATCAAGTACCATCCTGGCAAGGCCAATGTGGTGGCTGACGCCCTCAGCAGAAAAGAAACAGATAAACCCAGACGGGTGAGAGCATTGCAACTCACGATTCATGCCAGCTTACCCGATCAGATTCGCGATGCGCAACTTGAAGCTTTGAAAGATGACAATCTTCCATCGGAACTCAGGCGGGGCATGAACAAGCAACTTGAAACCAGATCGGACGGGGTCCGATATTTTGAGAACCGGATTTGGGTTCCACGATACGGAGAGTTGAGAACTGTAGTGATGGACGAAGCTCACAAGTCCCGATATTCTATCCACCCTGGCTCAGATAAAATGTATCATGATTTAAAGGCACTTTACTGGTGGCCGAACATGAAAGCCGACATTGCCACCTACGTGAGCAAATGCTTGACTTGTGCCAGAGTCAAGATAGAATACCAGAAACCATCTGGTCTACTACAACAACCGGAACTCCCAATGTGGAAATGGGAACACATCTCAATGGATTTTATCACGGGTTTACCTAAGACACCGACGGGATGCGATACCATCTGGGTGATCGTTGACCGGTTGACTAAGTCTGCCCACTTCTTAGCGATTAAGGAATCGGACAAAATGGAAAGACTAACTCATGTTTACATGAAAGAAGTGGTGTCTAGACACGGAGTGCCTGTCTCGATCATTTCCGATCGAGATTCTCGTTTCACTTCGCACTTTTGGAAGTCGCTGCAAAGCGCACTAGGCACCCGTCTTGATATGAGCACAGCATACCATCCTCAGACGGATGGGCAAAGTGAACGAACTATTCAGACCCTGGAGGATATGTTGCGTGCATGCGTTTTGGATTTCGGAAAAAGTTGGGAACCCCACTTACCTTTGGTAGAGTTTTCGTATAATAACAGCTACCACGCAAGTATTAAGGCAGCGCCGTTTGAAGCGCTGTACGGACGGAAGTGTCGATCACCACTCTGCTAGGCAGAGGTGGGTGACAGCCAAATCACTGGTCCAGAACTGGTACTCGAAACTTCGGAAAAGATTGTTCAAATCCGAAATCGCATGGCAGCAGCACGAGATCGCCAAAAGAGTTACGCCGACAAGCGCCGAAAACCTCTCGAATTTCAAGTGGACGATCAAGTGTTACTCAAAGTCTCACCTTGGAAAGGTGTGGTTGGCTTTGGGAAGCGAAACAAACTCAACCCACGGTATGTTGGTCCGTACCGGATAACTGAGCGCATTGGTCCGGTGGCGTACCGACTGGACCTACCAACAGAACTCAGTGGCGTACACGATGTATTCCACGTATCAAATTTGAAGAAATGCCTGTCCGATGAAACCCAAGTAGTTCCTTTGGAGGAACTGCAAGTTGATGAACAGTTACGTTTCATTGAGGAACCAGTCGAGGTTTTGGATTGGGAAACCAAAACGCTCAAGCACAGCAAAATTCCAATCGTTAAGGTTCGTTGGAACTCGAGACGTGGACCGGAGTTCACGTGGGAACGCGAGGATCAAATGATGAAAAAGTATCCTCACCTTTTTGAAGGGCTAACCAAACACAGAAAACCGCGAAACTCGGCAAACCGTCAGACATCACCGGAGGTATGAATTAAATTTTGGCACGAAATTTCTTTCTACTAGGGGATGATATGACAAACTGAAAATTTTTTTCTTACTCTTTCAGACTCTCATCACGACTTGACTCAAATTTTCGGGACGACAATTCTTTAACATGGGAATGATGTGACAATCGTCAATTTCAGGTTAACTCCGTTAACTCAACTCCGTCAATTCAAACTTAAGATCATTGAATCTATAATGCACACTTCATTACATTTAAACTAGGGTTTAAATGACGCTTAACACTTACTACATGTGTAGTCTTTCGGGAATTGCACCGAAACGCAAACAAGTTGACGCAAACGATTGAGGAATAAACAAAAAACGTCAACATAATAATTATGTGATAATTATGTGTTAACATATGTGTTACTTGATTATATTGTGTGTAATGCTAGACAAGAAACAAGAACTAAGTTAGTTAAGTTAGAAAAACAACACTTGAAAGTAGAGGGACTTGAGTGTAACTTGTATGTCTATAAATATATCATTAACTTAACCCTAACTATTATTATTATTATTAACCCAAGATCCCGATCGGAACCCTTCACCCCATCCCTCACGGCTGCCGTCCACTTTATACACACATACAATCCTCAAATCAAGTGTTTGATTGAAGAACTAGGTGCTAGGAAGGTATAATTGATCATCCTTTACATTCTTGTTGCTTGATTTTGATGTTTGTTGGGTTAATAACAAACCCTAGCAGCCGATTTTATGAGTGTGTATAGCTAATATGATTGTGGTTGATTGAATGATGATTTGATAACTAGATTGAATCTTGTTGCATGTTGATTGTTGTGTCTTTAATTTGAGTTCAAACACAAACCCTAATCAAGTATGTAATATGTAATTGATGTGCATGGATGGTGTTTATGGAGTCTAGAGGGTCATATGAATGCATGATAGTTCATAGGTTGTTAATATATTGAGTTTGGATGCAAACAGTTTCTGGACAGAATGTGTATTTGATGTTTAAGTGACTGTAACGAAGTGTAAACATGAAAATTGGTTGAGATTGTTGGTACTACAGTAAACTAGGCTGAGTCTAGTTTCTAAAGAATATAAACTTGTAATTTTTGGACAAGTAGAAGTTAACTTTTATGATTTTATAAAAACGTTGTGCAAAGCTGAGCTGTTAGACCTGCTGTTAGGTTATGTTGTAAATGTTATATCTAATGAACTACGAGACCAATTGGGTTGGTTCCACTTCTGAAAGTTGACTCATTGAGTTAGGAACCAAACCCGAGTGGTCTTTCATTTATTGGATTTTTCGTTTAATGGTAATTGCAAATAACATTCTGTTGCGCATAAATTTGACTGTTATGAGTTTGCTGTAATGATTTGATGATTGTGAGAAAACTATGAGGAATAAAAATGTAATAAAATATGTTCTGGAAACCTAAGACATATGTGCTTCTGTGATGATTTTTGGTAAATTAATTGAGATGCTATGATTGGTGAAATAGTACAATCTTTCTAGTAGGATTTCTGTCTCGGTGAAACTAGCTGCTGAGTTTTGTGAAAATGCATGAAATATGATACTTGCTAATTTATTATCGTGTTTTGACCAAATTGCACTTGAGGGGAATGATTGCAAGATGATTGTCATAATTTGACCAAAATGCCCTTATGGGGAATAATGGCCAGTTAATTGTTATTTGTTGACCAAAATGCCCTTACGGGGAATAATTGCTAGTAATGTATGTTTTGAATACATGACACGTATATGATTGCTTACACATGTGATGTGTCACATAAACACTTGTTAAAGACACACACGATTCACAAACGAAACACGAAACATGTTATGTGCATAGGTATTATGTGCCGGGTCTAGAGACTCGATAATATTCCGACACTTAGAAAAATCTCTTTGTTGTTTTAGAACGTTAGAGAGAGTTTTTCGGTGACGCGCATCTTGGTGATTTATTTTGGGAAATTCTTCGCAAACAGTGAGTTTCACTTTCCCCTCTTTAAACTGTTTTCAAACGCTTTTCACTTGGGGGAGATAACATACTCCACAACGCATTTAAGATTTTGTTATAAATTATATATCACTTGTAAAGGCTAAGTGGCAAACGAAACATTTGAAGTCCTACACATCGAACCGGTTAATATTTTGAATAGCGAGTCACTGTTGAGTAGTACTACTGGGTTTGACAAACCCCACCCAACGCTAAACTCGACTGGAGGTCGAGCGGGTGTAATTTTGGCTAACAAGTACCATGGTCTGGAGGACCTGGTGACAAGGCACATACTAAACGAGTCAGCTTCGGTGTCAAACACTTAGTAATACTTGTTGTATAGACTAGCTACCTATCGATATATAATTTGACATAACACTATCTGGTAACGCTAAACGCCGTAACGTTGTTACGCAAAACGCTTAACGCAAAACGCTGTAACGCTGTAACGCTGAACGCAAACGCTAAACGATTTATTTTTATATAACTTGTGAACTCACCAACCTTGTGCTGACACTTTTAGTATGTTGTTCTCAGGTAGCCGAGGTGGGCGCGCGGTTTAGGAACATGCATTGATTGAAAACGCTTTTGTCCTGCAAACTTATTTTTAACGGTTATCTTTGGTTTAAGTCGTCCTGCGTGACGCAACTTTTGATTAAAGATTTTTACGCTTCCAATCATTAGTTTACACTTTTCAAAGATTTTAATTTTGGTGATCATGCTAAAACATAAGGCTTGAGTATGACAGGCTATTTAATTTCTGCCTTCAATACGAAGATTTTTGTTGAAGAACTAAACCCCCATTCAACTTGGCTAGTTAGGTTTATATCCATGATTCTGTTTTCATTCTCATGATCCGAATCACTGTTATCTTGTCTCTAGTTATTATCTCCGGTGAAACATAATCAACACTTTTCAAAAGGTCAAATAAACTACAAAACATGGGAATTTCGTCTTCTTCTTTATTTTTATAAGACGCCAGTTTAGCACAATTATTCCCAGCCATATGTGATAGATGTATTGTTTCACCAACCTTATCAACTCCCAAATATTGATCCTCCTCGATCCACTATATAAAACATGGATTCATCAACCACTTCTCTTTTCCAAAATAGTGCTTCATGTTGTCGAATATCACATTAGAAAAATTATATTTCAAATTCAAGCACAATGCCGCAATGATACACATTTGATAGTCCAAGATTTCCTCATAACCTCCTTTTCTCTGCGCCAAACATTACACAACATATTTCATCAGAATTTTATTCTGTGTCAAAAAGCGCATCTTCAAATAAGGTCCTCTTTTTATCGCTTTGATACCCCATTCATATCAAACAACCCTTAATCAAACGTTAATCCAACGTATCCGGATATGTCTTAGCATCACCAAACTCCAAAATCTTTTTGATTATACTCTCTGACACTACTATCTCTTTCCTTGCCCCTTCAATTTGAATTTTGATCCACAATCTTTAGAAATTTTCCAAAAGTCAGCAACATTATTTCTATCTGGCTCATAACGAACAATAATAGCATTATATATTCTTGAATGTAACAAAACTGAATGATTGTCTTGAAATGATGTACTTTCTTATCCTCCAAGTCCAGATAAGCACAAATATTATGTATAGGATTAGTATCTTTCCCTTTTCGAGCCATCTGCAATATCAAAACATCAAACACTATTAGTTTCCACATAAAATGATCAAACATGTATATTCAAATACCATAGATGTAACGCCCTGAAATTCGATTGGTAAACTAGGATCGTGAAATCATCGGAAACTATAGACTTTGGGATTCTGGACGATAAGTTCGGAACCCATATCATTGGAAAAATCTGCTTTTATCATTTAAAATGTTTATTTTATAAAACGACATTTACGCCTGAAAAATATTAATTTTTATGCTTTCGAAAAATTAAATATTCTTATTTAAAAAGATTTCAAATAATTATTCGGAAAATGGTTTTATAAAAGTTTTGCTGAAAAAGTTTTAGTTTGTTTAAAAACTTATGAACTCGACTAGTCTTGACCCGTCGGTAGCCTAAACCCGAACCCGAGTCACCCGAGTATTTAAGCGGAAAATCAAGTATTCTTACACCATCTCTTTCATTTCCACCAACACTTCCCACCCAAACACTCTCATTCTAGAGAGAGAAACTAGAGAGAGAAAGTCTTCAAACTTCAAATCCGAGTCCACAAATCTGTTTGTTGATGTTCTTGGTAAGATCTTCTTGAAAATCATCCATTTTCATAACCATTTTCGGCCTCAAATCGAGCAAAAACACCCATTTTCGTTTCTTGAGTTTTCGGGTCAAAAACCGTCTTGTTTTGGTGTCAAAATGCAGGCTTTTGTGTTTAAAATCACTGGGAATCGATAGTCCCTTCAATCCCGAGCATTTCCATGTCAAAAACTTCGATTTTGGGTCAAAAATCTGGAAAAATCTGAAAAACCCGTAGGTTTCTCCGTCGCCCAGCTTGAAGGAGTCGAATCAGACTCATTCGATCGAATCAGTCGATCGAATCAGCCCATTCGATCGAACCAGTCGATCGAACCAGTCCGGTCGACCGAATAGGAAAGCAACCGAATGGTCTCCAACTCATTCGACCGAATGAGTTTCGTATTCGATCGAACGAGTGTCTATTCGATCGAACAAGTTCCATGTTCGACCGAACGAGTTTTCCCAACTGGTTCGACCAAATGTGTTTCTAGTTCGATCGAGTGTGCCTCAGATTCGATCGAATGTGTGTCTATTCGATCGAATGTGTGTCTATTCGATCGAATGTGTGTCTATTCGATCGAATGTGTGTCTATTCGATCGAACAAGTTCCTATTCGATCGAACGTGTTCCTATTCGATCGAATCAAGCCAGAACCAAGCTGTTTTCGTCTTTAAAACCCAGTTTTTGCTCGAGGTCACGTAAGCTTGTTTTCTTAGACTTATAGCACGTTGTTAACCTTATATATATGTCCAACTCTAGGCTAAGGAGATCTATTGTAGCACCATCCTAACCCAAGATCAAGGTGAGTTCATAGCCCCTATTTAAGCTTTTCAAAACTATGGGGTGGAAACATGGTAACTTTACACGTTTGGATAAAATCATTTATGCAAACATTCTTTAAACTATAAACATTTGGATTTCTACACACGTGCGGAAATCCACGAGCTTCTTGGTAATCTATAAACTTTGGAAATCTATGAACATGGGGAAAACCCATTAACTCATGGAGATCTAAGAACATTGGAAATCAATGAGTATGGGAAATTCTGTGAACATTGACATCATGGGAACGGGAATCAAATTCATATCATCATAGTCATTGTGTCAGCATGGAAATCTAGAGATCAAAACATCATGAGTTGAATTGGACGCGAGAGTCTATTCTACTCTCGGTAGAACTCACGACCATGAGTGGCATTCTATTCTCGGTGGCACTCGTAACTCATGGGATTTCATACTAGTCTCGGTGAAATCCATAACTCTTGAGGACCTATACTATTCTCGGTAGGGACCAAGGGAACCCAGGATTTCTTTGGGGTGTCTATCCTACTCTCGGTAGAACCTAGCTGAGTCCTGGATGGCAAGAACGAGGTAGTCTTGGTTTAAGTCTTGCGTGAGTTCAATCAAGTCTTGTGTGATCATTGGGTTTCATCATCATTCATCATCATCATCATTTGTTCACCATCATCTTGGATACTAGTAAACAATGGGATTTTGGTGTTGGTTTATCTAGTAAACTTAGCATGCTCAAATCTATATGTCCTTGTTTATGCTTAACTGTTATGTGCTACATGTACCGTTGGGAGACCGCAAATCTTTGAGTAATCTTATCACATACGACTCTAATGGGAGATTGATAAGCCCGTTGAGAGCCCAGGAGAACATTTCATGTTTGACTTACTACAAAAACCTCTGTGGGAAAACCAAGAGATCTTTTCTTACAAACCATTTTAAAAACTGGGAATTATACCCAAACATAGTAGTATAAGTTGTAGGAGTGGTGGGTTAGCCGCAGGTACACCCTATATATAAACCCCTACAACCTATACTAGTATGTTTGTGTATAAAACTCTTTTCTTTAAACCTATGAATTCACTCATCTACTTTATGTAGTTGACAGTTTGTTACATGTTTTCAGGAAATAATGCAGCAAGAAATCCCTAGCAAGTTTAGAGGCCTTAGAAAGATGAAGGCTAGACTAGGAGTTGTTGGAAACTTGATATTTTGTATTAAAACAATTTGTTTCATGTTACCTGGTTGATGTAATATTTGACATTTTGGTTATGTTTATGCATTTAGACTTTTATACTATTGTGCTCAACAATCACGACTTAGTCGCCGCACCTCGATTTTTCCGCCATCACGATCGGGGTGTGACAGATTGGTATCAGAGCCAATGGTTATAGGGAATTAAGAAACCGACCTAGACTATAACCTAGGATCCTTGACTCTAGATAGCTCATGCATCACAATCACATGTCTACACTTATATACGTGCTACGTGCTTATGTGTTGCATATTAACTGTTAATCTCTTGAGTCATGTCATTATGTGTTCTTGGTATAATCTATGTCCTCTATTCATAATCTTTGGCGTGTCATTGATTCTATTTAACGCTCGTTTTTCGTTTTGCGAAGAATGCCTCCCAGACGTGCACCCGCTTCCATGGACTCCGCTGAATTAGCCAACCTTATAGCCCAGCAGATCGCGGCTGTGTTACCAGGCATGGTAACAACCATCAGCCAAGGGCTGAGGCAAGAAGGAACCTCTGGGGCCAACCAAATTCCAGCTCAGAACGCAAATGAACCAGCTAATAAGCCATACAAGGATTTCATGGTTACCAAACCCACCAGTTTCAGCGGCACAGAAGGCGCCGTTGGTCTCCTCCAGTGGATCGAAAAGATGGAGGCAGCCTTTGTTATTAGCTCGTGCCCTGAGACACTGAAAGTCACGCACGCGGCAAGCATGTTGTCTAAACGCGCGCTGACCTGGTGGAACAACGAGATAAGAACCCGTGGGCGTGAGGCTGCCTTGGCCATGACCTGGTCGGAATTTGTAGCATTGGCTACCCGCGAGTTCGTACCTCGCAGTGAGGTGCAGAAACTTGAAGCTGAGTTTTGGGTACACAAAATGAAGGGCGCCGATCACCAAGGGTACACGGAGCGTTTTCACGAGCTCTCCCTTCTCGTACCACACTTGGTCACCCCTCCCTCCCGGGCTATTGAGCTTTACATCAATGGCCTACCTGACACTGTCCGTGGAATCGTTATCGGGGCTGACCCATCAACCCTACAAGCGGCCATTGAACTAGCTGCCCGACTGACCCAGGACCAGGTTAAGACTGGGGTCCTAGCCAAAGGTACGGGCAAGGCCGCTGAAGGCTCATCCAAAAAGATCAACCGCATCAAAAAGCGTAAGGCTAGCAGTTACGCGATGGTTACTCCCGCAACCCCAATCAGCTCTGTCGCTCCTGCTCCCACCCCTTCAGGAAGGCCAAAGAGGGAGTACACTGGGGTTCACCCCAAGTGCGGCACTTGCCAATTTCATCATCCTGCCGGAACCCCGTGCTGGAAATGCACGAACTGTGGACGTTTGGGGCACCTAGCGGAACGCTGCAGATTTCAAGGTAATCAACTGGCGATACAGAGCAGCAGTTCCCAACCCAGCAACTCTCGAAGCTGTTTCGAGTGTGGAGCCATGGACCATTTCAGGAGCAGGTGTCCTCGTCTTGCAAATCTTCCTCCGGCCCGAGGCCGAGCCTTTACTATTGGCGCTGCTGAAGCTCGCCAAAATCCTGACGTCATTACTGGTACGTTCATCCTTAACAATCTCTGGGTTTCTATTCTATTTGACACGGGTGCAGATAGGAGTTTTATTTCTAGCGAGTTGGTCCCATTGCTTAATCTAGGAACCTCTGTCTTAGACCCCGCTTTCTCTGTCGAAATGGCAAACGGAGAGTCTACCCAAGTGAACAAAATCGTTCGCAATTGCACGCTTACGTTTGATCGGACGTCTCTTAACATTGACCTCATCCCTATGCATTTAGGAAGTTTCGATGTAATTGTTGGGATGGATTGGTTGTCCATCAACCACGCGGAAGTGGTGTGTGCTGAGAAGCTCATTCGCGTTCCTTGTTCTTCTGGCGAGTCCATAATTATTCAAGGAGAAAGATCAGGCAGATGTCTGAAATTAATCTCCTGCTTTAAAGCTCGGCGATGCCTTCGAAAGAAGTGTCTCGCCTTCCTAGCTCATGTCTCCATCAAGAAATCTTTGGGGAAGAAGCTCTCTGATGTCCCCGTCGTGCGTGAATTTCCAGACGTTTTTCCTAAAGACTTACCCGGACTTCCTCCTAGCCGACAAGTCAAATTCCACATCGAGTTAGTTCCCGGTGCAACCCCCGTGGCAAAATCTCCGTATCGTTTGGCTCCGTCTGAAATGCAGGAATTATCGAGCCAGCTGCAGGAACTACTGGACAAGGGTTTTATTCGCCCTAGTTCGTCTCCATGGGGAGCTCCAGTCCTCTTCGTCAAGAAGAAGGACGGATCTTTCCGGATGTGCATAGACTATCGTGAGCTTAACAAACTCACAGTCAAGAATCGGTATCCATTACCGAGGATTGACGATCTTTTCGACCAGCTGCAAGGAGCCACCTACTTTTCCAAGATCGACCTACGCTCAGGTTATCACCAAGTGCGTGTCATGGAGGACGACATCGCGAAAACCGCTTTCAGAACTCGATATGGACACTACGAGTTCCTAGTCATGCCTTTTGGTTTGACGAATGCCCCTGCAGTGTTCATGGATCTCATGAATCGCATTTGTCGTCCATACCTGGACCAGTTTGTTATCGTCTTCATTGACGATATTCTCGTTTATTCCCGCTCTAAAGCCGACCATGAGCTTCATCTCAGGCTTACCTTGGATCTGCTGAGGAAAGAGCAACTCTACGCCAAATTCTCCAAATGCGAATTCTGGCTAAGGGAAGTTCAATTCTTAGGTCACATCATTAACAAGGAAGGCATTCATGTCGACCCTGCCAAGATTGAAGCCATAAAAAAATGGGGAGCGCCTACAACGCCAACCGAAATTCGTTCATTTCTTGGTTTGGCTGGGTACTACCGTCGATTCATCTCGAACTTTTCAAAGATCGCGTTGCCCCTCACAATGTTAACTCAAAAAGGGGAACCATTCATTTGGAACCAAGAGCAAGAAGAGGCTTTCCAAACATTGAAACATAAACTCTGCCATGCACCAATCCTGTCGCTTCCTGAGGGTAACGATGATTTTGTTGTTTATTGCGACGCCTCGAGCCAAGGTCTAGGCTGCGTCTTAATGCAACGCGGTAAGGTCGTCGCTTACGCCTCGCGTCAACTCAAGAGTCATGAGAGGAATTATGTCACTCACGACTTGGAATTGGGTGCTGTGGTCTTTGCCTTAAAAATATGGAGACACTACCTATACGGTACGAAATGTGTCATCTTCACCGACCACAAGAGCCTACAACACATCCTCAACCAAAGGGAGCTAAATATGCGACAACGTCGATGGGTTGAACTCCTAAGTGACTATGACTGCGAAATCCGCTACCACCCTGGAAAGGCTAACGTAGTGGCCGACGCGTTAAGTCGCAAGGAAAGGACCCAGTTGCATGCGATCCGTATTCAGTCCAATCTTCCCTCCTTGGTTCTTGAAGCTCAAAAGCAAGCGATTGCTGGTGGTGATCTCAAAAATATGCTATCTTGCGGTGCCGAACGGAAGTTTGAAACCAAGTCTGATGGTATACTTTACTACTTAAATCGCATGTGGATTCCAAACTCTGAACCACTTCGAGAACTTATCCTGAACGAAGCGCACAAATCCAGATACTCTATTCACCCGGGCAGTGATAAAATGTATCAGAATCTCAAGTCTCATTTCTGGTGGCCGGGTATGAAGAAAGACATAGCTTTATACGTCGGTAAGTGTCTAACATGCTCGCGGATCAAGACTGAACATCAGAGACCATCTGGCCTGTTACAAAAACCGATCATACCGCAGTGGAAGTGGGACGAAGTCGCTATGGACTTCATTACCAAACTCCCGCGGACACCCAGCGGTTATGACACGATTTGGGTTATCGTGGATTACTTGACCAAGTCTGCCCACTTTCTCCCTGTCCGCGAGGACTACACTACGGAGAAGCTGGCGCGGATTTACATTCGTGAGATCGTAACCCGTCACGGTGTGCCTAAGGGCATCACGTCTGACCGTGACCCCTCTTTTGCGTCAAGGTTCTGGAAGTCATTTCAGAAAGCCTTTGGGACAAGTGTGAAACTTAGCTCTGCCTATCATCCTGAAACGGACGGACAGAGCGAAAGGACCATACAAACCCTGGAGGATATGCTCAGAGCTTGTATCCTTGAATTCGGTAGTAGCTGGGAGACTCACCTTCCTCTTGCAGAGTTCTCATACAATAACAGCTATCATGCTACCATCAAATGCGCGCCATTCGAGGCACTCTATGGCAGGAAATGTCGTTCTCCACTGTGTTGGTCCGAGACCGGAGATTCTCAAATCCTCGGCCCGGAACTGATACAGGAAACCACTGACAGTATCGCCATCATTCAGCAAAGACTTAAGGACGCCCGCTGTCGACACAAGTATTACGCTGACAAACGCCGCAAACCTCTGGAGTTCCAAATAGGCGATCACGTAATGCTCAAAGTTTCCCCCTGGAAGGGCATTGTTCGCTTCGGGAAAAAGGGAAAGTTTGCTCCAAGGTACGTAGGACCTTTCAAGATCATCGAAAAGGTCGGACCTGTAGCCTATCGCTTGGAATTGCCTCCAGAACTCAGCCGTGTTCACAACGTTTTTCATGTGTCGCAACTCAAAAAGTGCCTCGTTGACGAGACCGCTCAAATCCCGATCGACACGGTTCACATCGACGACAAACTATACTTTGTTGAGGAACCTGTCGAGATCCTAGATCGAGAAGTCAAAAAGACTAAGCGAAGCCGGATACCTATAGTCAAGGTACGTTGGAACAACCATCGTGGACCCGAGTTCACATGGGAACGAGAGGATAAGATGAAGGAGGAATACCCTCATCTGTTCGCATAGTCATCATCTTTGTAATTCTAGAAATCTTGGAGTCTATGTAATCGTAATCATGTAATCAGGGACCAATATCAATCAATGAAGTATCATGTTGTTCCTATTTGCTTATAAATATTCTCTTATTTGCATAACACCAAGTTTGGCTACCCATGACTCGTGCTGGAAAACACAAGTTGTGCATACTTAATCATGTAAACATTGGGGTAAACTATGTATCATTGAGCCAAAATTTGTCATCATTCTAACATTCATGAAGCATGGTTGTGTGTGTGTGTGTGGTGTCGTGTCGATTTTTTCTAGCCGCACACAATGGAGTTTATACATTGATACAAGGTGAACTCGTAATTATAGTCCGGAATATAATAACATCAAGTTCACAGGTGTATACGTGTATAAACAATATGCTATTGTGTAACTATGAGTCGTGAACTCAAGCTTCGTGTAGGGAATTAATCAATGAATGTTGAAGGAGTGGTGGGTTAGCCGCTGGTACACCCTATATATAAACCCCTTCGGCACAAGTTGATTATGTCTGAAGCGAGACTTGGAATTAGGGACTCATAGTTAGCGTGGCAGCTGTGAGGCGTTAAATTCAAGGGTTATTGAGGGAATTATTCATTGGAGATTGAAGGAGTGGTGGGTTAGCCGCTGGTACACCCTATATATAAACCCCTTCAATCCGAAATGAATATGTCTGATGTAAAGCTTGAAGGTGATGCCTTGTAGTGGAAAATAGTGTGTCGTCCTGTGTGTCATTGAACTAATAGGAGTCGAAAGAAACACCCAAGTGGAGTTGAGGGAGTGGTGGGTTAGCCGCTGGTACACCCTATATATAAACCCCTTCAACTTGATTTGGGTGGTATCCAAGACGAATATTAGGGGTAGTGGCGCATAGTGGTCATCATGGGATCATTTAATCTAAAACATCATTGCATCAACTATACTAAATTCTAAATTTCGGGACGAAATTCCTCTAAATTGGGGAGGATGTAACGCCCTGAAATTCGATTGGTAAACTAGGATCGTGAAATCATCGGAAACTATAGACTTTGGGATTCTGGACGATAAGTTCGGAACCCATATCATTGGAAAAATCTGCTTTTATCATTTAAAATGTTTATTTTATAAAACGACATTTACGCCTGAAAAATATTAATTTTTATGCTTTCGAAAAATTAAATATTCTTATTTAAAAAGATTTCAAATAATTATTCGGAAAATGGTTTTATAAAAGTTTTGCTGAAAAAGTTTTAGTTTGTTTAAAAACTTATGAACTCGACTAGTCTTGACCCGTC
Organism: Bidens hawaiensis; assembly: GCF_021521415.1. NCBI lineage: Eukaryota > Viridiplantae > Streptophyta > Magnoliopsida > Asterales > Asteraceae > Bidens > Bidens hawaiensis. The sequence continues at coordinate 153,068 of NW_027504882.1, forward strand.
GGTAGCCTAAACCCGAACCCGAGTCACCCGAGTATTTAAGCGGAAAATCAAGTATTCTTACACCATCTCTTTCATTTCCACCAACACTTCCCACCCAAACACTCTCATTCTAGAGAGAGAAACTAGAGAGAGAAAGTCTTCAAACTTCAAATCCGAGTCCACAAATCTGTTTGTTGATGTTCTTGGTAAGATCTTCTTGAAAATCATCCATTTTCATAACCATTTTCGGCCTCAAATCGAGCAAAAACACCCATTTTCGTTTCTTGAGTTTTCGGGTCAAAAACCGTCTTGTTTTGGTGTCAAAATGCAGGCTTTTGTGTTTAAAATCACTGGGAATCGATAGTCCCTTCAATCCCGAGCATTTCCATGTCAAAAACTTCGATTTTGGGTCAAAAATCTGGAAAAATCTGAAAAACCCGTAGGTTTCTCCGTCGCCCAGCTTGAAGGAGTCGAATCAGACTCATTCGATCGAATCAGTCGATCGAATCAGCCCATTCGATCGAACCAGTCGATCGAACCAGTCCGGTCGACCGAATAGGAAAGCAACCGAATGGTCTCCAACTCATTCGACCGAATGAGTTTCGTATTCGATCGAACGAGTGTCTATTCGATCGAACAAGTTCCATGTTCGACCGAACGAGTTTTCCCAACTGGTTCGACCAAATGTGTTTCTAGTTCGATCGAGTGTGCCTCAGATTCGATCGAATGTGTGTCTATTCGATCGAATGTGTGTCTATTCGATCGAATGTGTGTCTATTCGATCGAATGTGTGTCTATTCGATCGAACAAGTTCCTATTCGATCGAACGTGTTCCTATTCGATCGAATCAAGCCAGAACCAAGCTGTTTTCGTCTTTAAAACCCAGTTTTTGCTCGAGGTCACGTAAGCTTGTTTTCTTAGACTTATAGCACGTTGTTAACCTTATATATATGTCCAACTCTAGGCTAAGGAGATCTATTGTAGCACCATCCTAACCCAAGATCAAGGTGAGTTCATAGCCCCTATTTAAGCTTTTCAAAACTATGGGGTGGAAACATGGTAACTTTACACGTTTGGATAAAATCATTTATGCAAACATTCTTTAAACTATAAACATTTGGATTTCTACACACGTGCGGAAATCCACGAGCTTCTTGGTAATCTATAAACTTTGGAAATCTATGAACATGGGGAAAACCCATTAACTCATGGAGATCTAAGAACATTGGAAATCAATGAGTATGGGAAATTCTGTGAACATTGACATCATGGGAACGGGAATCAAATTCATATCATCATAGTCATTGTGTCAGCATGGAAATCTAGAGATCAAAACATCATGAGTTGAATTGGACGCGAGAGTCTATTCTACTCTCGGTAGAACTCACGACCATGAGTGGCATTCTATTCTCGGTGGCACTCGTAACTCATGGGATTTCATACTAGTCTCGGTGAAATCCATAACTCTTGAGGACCTATACTATTCTCGGTAGGGACCAAGGGAACCCAGGATTTCTTTGGGGTGTCTATCCTACTCTCGGTAGAACCTAGCTGAGTCCTGGATGGCAAGAACGAGGTAGTCTTGGTTTAAGTCTTGCGTGAGTTCAATCAAGTCTTGTGTGATCATTGGGTTTCATCATCATTCATCATCATCATCATTTGTTCACCATCATCTTGGATACTAGTAAACAATGGGATTTTGGTGTTGGTTTATCTAGTAAACTTAGCATGCTCAAATCTATATGTCCTTGTTTATGCTTAACTGTTATGTGCTACATGTACCGTTGGGAGACCGCAAATCTTTGAGTAATCTTATCACATACGACTCTAATGGGAGATTGATAAGCCCGTTGAGAGCCCAGGAGAACATTTCATGTTTGACTTACTACAAAAACCTCTGTGGGAAAACCAAGAGATCTTTTCTTACAAACCATTTTAAAAACTGGGAATTATACCCAAACATAGTAGTATAAGTTGTAGGAGTGGTGGGTTAGCCGCAGGTACACCCTATATATAAACCCCTACAACCTATACTAGTATGTTTGTGTATAAAACTCTTTTCTTTAAACCTATGAATTCACTCATCTACTTTATGTAGTTGACAGTTTGTTACATGTTTTCAGGAAATAATGCAGCAAGAAATCCCTAGCAAGTTTAGAGGCCTTAGAAAGATGAAGGCTAGACTAGGAGTTGTTGGAAACTTGATATTTTGTATTAAAACAATTTGTTTCATGTTACCTGGTTGATGTAATATTTGACATTTTGGTTATGTTTATGCATTTAGACTTTTATACTATTGTGCTCAACAATCACGACTTAGTCGCCGCACCTCGATTTTTCCGCCATCACGATCGGGGTGTGACAGAAATGATCAACTTCATCATGTGTGTGACTGTGTATTCTGTGGGCTGAAATGATCAATTTAATCATGTGTGTAACTGTTTATTCTGTGTGCTGAAATAATCAATCTGATCATGAGTGTGACTAAATTGTCTGAAACATCTTGATTTGTATTTTTACAGCTATTGATATCTTGACTTGTGTATACATGATAAATTTCAGGAGTCTAGGTATTTCGAGTATGATTCTGTGCTCAACTGTGTGCTTATTGCTCCTCGAGCAAAGGCATTGGATCTTAAATGTCAACTTCATGGCATTCGAGCACAGAAATCGTAGCTCAGTTGCTTGAGCATGGAAACTTTGAAACTTTGAGTCTAAGTCTGCTTGTTTATTCTAATCTGCTCGAAAGGATTTCGAGTATGCTCAACAGATTACTGAGCATATTTGACTGAATTATGTGCTTTAGCAAGTTGTGTGTAACAGTTCTGAAGTGTCTGCTAATCAATTGTGCTTAAAAGACAACACCGTTTTCAGAATCTAAGCTTAAAAATGACCTGTCAAAAGAAATGATTTTGAAACTGTAAAATGTTTTATCATAAGCAACACTGTTTTGGTGATCATACAAGAGAGATGATAACATTATCCAAGTTCCTAATCAGAAGTGAAAATTATTTTTGAAGTGGAGATTGAATCCAACTAATGATGGGAAATGATAGTATATTGTCTAATCTCCTAACTCATGGATTATAGGCTTAAAAGAGTTTTGCTCGGTAAAACTGACAATTTGTGTGGCTTCTTCTCATGAGTGTGGTGACCTATGTGATACAAATACTATAATCATGCTAAGTTTGATGTGGTGATTCATTTGAAAACTAAGGTATGTTTCCTTGCACATCTCTCCGAATGATAGGCAGAAAGGCAATTATCCAATCATACACGAGCCTATTTATGTTTTGGTCTAACAAAAACAAGTCCTCAAATTATGAGCAGCTACTAAATAGCTATATATATATTTATATATGTGTGAAAGTTTATCCAAAGAAAATGAAGCAAATGACAAGGAGTGAAAAAGAAAATGAAATATGCTTCAAAATAAATAATGATAAATAAATATATCATAACCATAAGGGGCACTAAGAGAACTACAAGAGTGGGGCATTCAAATAAGTCCTAAACACTCTGAATGTAAGGCATGTAAGTCCGGATGGCTTGTAAGTCCAACGTTCAACCTTATGGTCTGATATCTATGTATCTTATTGATGTGTGTCTAATAACCCTATAAATATGAACCTCACAACTAAGCTTTAATATTAAAACTAAAATCTTAAAACCACATACAACCGGCAAGTGTACCGATCGCAAGTAGTATAGACCTAGGAAGTCCGAGTATCGAACACGTGGACACGTAAGACGCTAACGATTACAAACCCTAGACAAGACCTACCTTAGAATAATATTTAATCGATTTTTGATTTTTACTTACTTAACTGGACTAATTGGACTTACTAACAAAAGTTACCTAAAACAGAAAACTAAATGGAAAACTAACTGTGTTAACTTAGGATGGAGAAAAACGTCTACCTAGGTCTGAATCAAATTGTAGGCCTAACAAGCTAATGGATTGAATGATATATAGACACCAGTTCCTAAAGATGACACGACTAAGGATCGCTCGGGCTCACTGGATTACCTCTCGGTCTCACTCAACAAGCCTAAACTACTCAAAATCGGCTAAAACGACCAAACCGGTAAACAATTGCTAAGGTGTTCTAATGCTAGATCATCTCTCGGTCTCACCAACACTCGACCCTAATGGCAATGAATACTACACAACCAAGGATAGAGGAACAATTCAACTTAAACCAAAATAGATCAACTAGTCACTCAAAACACCTAAACCTGACAAGAAACAAACTCGCTCTCTCGCAATCCTTATTCTAGCATGCAAAGGCAATGAGACAACCCTAACTTCTTATCACCTCTCGGTCTCAAAAAAGGTGTCTAGCCGCTGTACTTAATCCAATAAATCATGCAACAAAACCCTACGGTTGTACCTACCGCAAACAAACCCTAAACACAAAGTCTAGAATCAAACAATGCACCGACCAATCAACACAAAACTAATTAATCAACACACGGGGTTTATGCAATGAATCACTAAAATTTCCAGTCACTAAACACAACCTATTTCATGTCTAAATCAAACTTTACATCAAAAAATTAAGTCTATCAATCAAACAATCCATAAAACCTATCAAACACTAACAAGAATCATCATTTCTAGGTAGAACTAACAAGTTTAGGCGAGAATCATTTTTGGACAGCAGCAAACAATTAATAAACACATCATTAATCGCATACCAAACATCTTAACAATCATCCAATGATCAATAATAATCAATAACAATTCAATCTCTCAATCAATTGCAAAACAAATCAACAATTAAACAAGAAAATCAAAGTGTATGAACAATGAAAAAAGATGTAAGGATATGGATGTTTCCGGGGCTGCTCTTGCTGTCAAAAACGATGGGGATTCAATCCCGAGGCTTGGTTTTTGTGTCTTCTTCCTTCCCTAGCCGCCACAACCTTCAAACCCTAGCCGAAAAAAGATTTCTCCGTTGCTTCCTTCCTGCTGCCTGCTGCGATCGGATGCTGTCCAGCAGCTCTAGGGTTTTTTAATTTTTTATATTATAATATTATAATAGTATTTGGGCCTCCATGATGCATTCGGGTCGGGCCTTGAGCTTTGTCTTGAACTTGTATGCGTAAAAGGCTCATAGAATGCTCGAAAAGTCCCGGTTTTTACCTTTCTTTTACCCAAAACCTACAAGATTAATAAATGTACGTAAAACCTATCTAAAACAAGTTAAAATATATATAATATAATATAAAACGTGCGGAAAATACCTGTGTTTCACAACACATCAAATATCCCCACACTTAAGACTTTTTCGTCCCTGAAAAAAGAATACTACACAGGATCATATCTGAGTTTTACCAATAACTCTTGGTTTAATTTATTTATTATTATTATTAATATATTTTTTTCTTCTTAAAGTATTAGAACAAGTGACCCGTTACCCCTTCCAACTTTCACCTAATAAGCTAGATCAGGTCGATTGCCGGTATTGCTGTCCACTTTAAACTCATGCCCCTAATACTTACCGAGGCAAATAAGGCGTGACAATTCTATTAATTTGTATGACTAAGTGGAACCCACACCTAAAAGCCCTGATGCCACTTCACCAATTCCATTATGGTTTTACCGGGCCGAGCCACCCCAACTTGACTTAAACCTTTTGCCACATGAGTAAAACATTTCAACTCAAATACAAACTATAAACTCTAGCTCTCTTTCAAGTGCAAGCAATTACAAATGCATCTCTTTTATTTATTTTTCTGCCTTTTGGCTTTTTGCAATTTTTTTTTTGTATACTCATAGTACATGGCTTTGCATGAACAGAAACAAATACAAAAGATAAAACAACTAATATATACAGATGATCATGTGACTCGAGGCTTGAGTATGACCCGGCTTTTCATTCCAGTCCTGTCACGAGCTTAGTTAAACAAACAAAACCCCTAAGATGTTTCCCACTATAGTCAGGCCATTTAAGAGGTTCAATTAGGTCAACAACCAAACCGCCCTTTCATTCTCAAAGGCTGAGCCTACCGACACAGGATTACTGAGTCTAAACAGTTCAGTTACCATACATTACGTGCGGGTCTAATGGGTACTGTTCTTATTTATTATATATATATAAATTTTGAAAACACCAAGAAGTTATAAAATAACCACTACTCGGTAATAATATCATCTCTTGTTTAACGTAGAGAAACAAATTTCAAGGGACTATTTTTTCAAAATTTTAAATTTTTATTTTTATTTATTTATTTTTATTTTATTATTATTATTTTTATTATTATTATTATTATTATTATTATTATTATTATTATTATTATTTTTAATAAAATTTCTACAACTAAGTAAAATAAACCCGATCCCCACACTTTGAACAAAATCGTCCTCGATGAGTAAAAGGAAAAGAAATAAAATAAAATAAAAATAAAACATAAAATAAAAATAAAAATAGAGTGTACAAGACTAAAACAAAGAACTGGTTACTCCCCTGGTTTGTGTGCAGAATCCTCAATAGCTAAGGAGTAACCAAACGAACCGTATAGCATTTCATTCACGGCCGCAACCTCCGGAGGACCTGTTCCAGCACGCCACCATAGCTACCATGCGCATAATATAACCTGCAGAAGCTCAAACTCGCTCGCATGTAGCGGCGTATACAACGGAAAGCAAAAACATAAACAAATAAACATATTTTTGTGTTTTTTTTTTCAATAATGGAACTCCCCTTAAATCGACCGACTCGAATGGAGATTGAGTACGAGCGGTTTCATCTTGGAACATCCTGAAATAGACAAAACAAATAAATCAGATAGCACAAACATATAACAAAAATATAAACTCTACAACTCGGGCAATCTCCCGAGGGATGCATCCACACGTCTACATCTCGAAGATTGGGTCAAGGTAGAATACCTCGACCGTCTGATAAGTAATCGGCTCGCCAATGTAGTGCATCAGTCCATCGCCGTTCACCATACACGTCCCGCCTTCATCCTTTATTCCAACAGTGCCATCCGGGAAAACCTCGGTAATCATAAAAGGACCTGACCAACGGGATCTCAACTTTCCCGGGAAAAACCTCAACCGGGAATTATACCATAATACCATATCCCCACACATAAACTGCTCAATACCCTCTAACTTACGATCTTGCAGTTCCTTTACCTGCTGCTTATAACCATCTGACTGCGCATAAGTACGGTCCCGTAACTCCTCCATCTCAAAAAACTGATGAACACGATGATCTCTGGTAGATAACTCAGAATCAAAGGAAGACGACTCAATGTTAGCATCAGGAGGGTGTTCAGTCAAGGCGACCATCTCAACCTCCGGGGTCTCCCTATCTAGGATATGTGTGTCTGAGGCGGGGCCTCCACCGGGGTCACTGGAAAACTCCCCCACATGAGTCATGATCGTATCAATGAAGCATACGGATTCATCAGTCGATTTGGGATGCTTAGGTGACTGTCGAACGTCAAACGTGATGTTCTCATCCCTGACTCGAAAGATCAGTTTTCCATCGCGAACGTCGATCAACGCATGTGCGGTGGCAAGAAAAGGTCTGCCCAAAATGAGTGGAACGTTATCATCCTCATTCATGTCAAGAATAACGAAGTCCACCGGGAAAATGAACTTACCAATGCGAATGAGCATGTTCTCAACAATCCCACGCGGATACTTCACAGAACGATCAGCAAGCTGGATACTCATCCTGGTAGGCCTCGGTTCGCCTAAACCCAGCTTGCGATACACAGAATACGGCATGAGATTGATACTGGCACCAAGATCAGCCAGCGCATGAACCATCGGGGTCTTTGGTCGTTAACAGATTTCCTCCCGCCGCCGTGTCGAGCATACTCTGTGTCGCGTGTCACTCCAATATAGAACTTTTCGATGACCGCCCAATCTTGCAAGCCGTGGTTCGAGCACAATGCTAATAGATTCTTGAATCGCTCCCAGGTCTCGTAAAAGTTCTCTGTATCCTCCATCTGGAAAGAATGTATCTGGTTACGCAAACGAGCAGCCTTAGCCGGAGGATCGTATTTTTCAAGAAATTGGGTCTGCATGGCAGACCAAGTAGCTATAGAGCCCTGTGGGAGGGACTCGAGCCACAGACTCGCTTGATCAGCGAGTGAAAACGGAAAGACGCGGAGCTTAACGGCGTCTTCGGAAACGCCCGCAAGATGGAAAGTGTCGCAAATACGCACGATGCGAGTGAGATGAGAGTGCGGGTTCTCATGAAGCAACCCGTGAAACTGAGCAGAGTGAGCAATGGTATTTAGAATGTTTGACGGGATCTGCCAGTTCGTCGTGACTCCAATGACGGGTGGTGCGATGCTGGATCTCGCGCCAGCATTGGCCAGTCAGGCCCGGTCCGCAACTGTCCTCCTCGGTGGTGGAATGTCGCCCATGATCCTATCCCTATCGTCGAGGTCAACGGATGAAGAAGTGGACGAGGGTGAAACGGGACGATGTCTCTCACGAAACTCTCTCTCTGGCTCGGGGAATGCTTCAGTGTCGGGTGATCCACGAGATCGAGTCTGTCGCATAAAAACTATAATTAGGAATAAGATTATCTAAACTATTCTAACAAATAAGTAAAATAAAACAAAAATAATTACATGTAGCACAAAAGGTAAGTCCTAACTCGGATTGCTCTCAAAACTCCTAAAATCGTGTCCCCGGCAACGGCGCCAAAAACTTGATGTGTGTCTAATAACCCTATAAATATGAACCTCACAACTAAGCTTTAATACTAAAACGAAAATCCTAAAACCACACACAACCGGCAAGTGTACCGATCGCAAGTAGTTTAGACCTAGGAAGTCCGAGTATCAAACACGTGGACACGTAAGACGCTAACGATTACAAACCCTAGACAAGACCTACCTTAGAATAATATTTAATCGATTTTTTATTTTTACTTACTTAACTGGACTAACTGGACTAACTAACAAAAGTTACCTAAAATAGAAAACTTAACGAAAAACTAACTGTGTTAACTTAGGATGGAGAAAAACGTCTACCTAGGTCTAAATCAAATTGTAGGCCTAACAAACTAATGGATTGAATGATATATAGACATCGGTTCCTAAAGATGACACGACTAAGGATCGCTCAGGCTCACTGGATTACCTCTCGGTCTCACTCAACAAGCCTAAACTACTCAAAATCGGCTAAAACGACCAAACCGGGAAACAATTGCTAACGTGTTCTAATGCTAGATCACCTATCGGTCTCACCAACACTTGACCCTAATGGAAATGAATACTAAACAACCAAGGATAGAGGAACAATTCAACTTAAACCAAAATAGATCAACTAGTCGCTCAAAACACCTAAACCTGACAAGAAACGAACTCGCTCTCGCGCAATCCTTATTCTAGCATGCAAAGGCAATGAGACAACCCTAGCTTCTTATCACCTCTCGGTCTCAAAAAAGGTGTCTAACTGATGTACTTAATCCAATAAACCATGCAACAAAACCCTACATTTGTACCTACCGCAAACAAACCCTAAACACAAAGTCTAGAATCAAACAATGCACCGACCAATCAACACAAAACTAATTAATCAACACACGGGGTTTATGCAATGAATCACTAAAATTTCCAGTCACTAAACACAACCTATTTCATGTCTAAATCAAACTTTACATCAACAAATTAAGTCTATCAATCAAACAATCCATAAAACCTATCAAACACTAACAAGAATCATCATTCCTAGGTAGAACTAACAAGTTTAGCCGAGAATCATTTTTGGACAGCAGCAAACAATTAATAAACACATCATTAATCTCATACCAAACATCTTAACAATAATCCAATGATCAACAATAATCAATAACAATTCAATCTCTCAATCAATTGCAAAACAAATCAACAATTAAACAAGAAAATCAAAGTGTATGAACAATGAAAAGAGATGTAAGGATATGGATGTTTCCGGGGCTGCTCTTGCTGCCAAAAACGATGGGGATTCAATCCCGAGGCTTGGTTCTTGTGTCTTCTTCCTCCCTAGCCGCCACAACCTTCAAACCCTAGCCGAAAAAAGATTTCTCCCTTGCTTCCTTCCTGCTGCTTGCTGCGATCGGATGCTGTCCAGCAGCTCTAGGGTTTTTTAATTTTTTATATTATAATATTATAATAGTATTTGGGCCTCCATGATGCATACGGGTCGGGCCTTGAGCTTTGTCTTCAACTTGTATGCGTAAAAGGCTCATAGAATGCTCGAAAAGTCCCGGTTTTTACCTTTCTTTTACCCAAAACCTACAAGATTAATAAATGTACGTAAAACCTATCTAAAACGTGTTAAAACATATAAAATATAATATAAAACGTATATAAAACGTACGGAAAATACGTGTGTTTTACAACACATCACTTATTATTAACTAAACTGCTCGGACAAATAAAAATTTTTGACCAACGCATTAGGGGGTTGAACTCAATTCGGGGTGATTAGGAGAAAGCTAAATAAGCTTTGAGAAGAGATAAGGAACAACTAAAGTCTAAAATGTGACCATTCTAAATCAAGCAACTAATTGAATCTTAAGAATATCACAAAAATGCATAAGAATCATGCCCAGAGCATACACCTAGTGTCAGCCTGACTTAAGTTATAATACGGCTGAAAATGAAGTGGTGTGACAGTTATTAGACAATCTGATCTCATGTTGAGATCTTTCCAATGAATTAAAATAACTTTTTGAACTGGATTTTGATCTCTTGTTCACCTCAAACCCAAGCTTGAACAAACGGAATGATTTCATTAACCTGTAATCTTAATTATTGCAAAGTTTAAGTGTGATCTTTGTCTTAACTTCTAGGCAAATAATATTGACTTAACCAATGTTATATGTGTTTGTTCTAAGTATTTTCGAGTATGATCTAGGAATTAGACTGTACTTCGAGCTTGCTTTTGATGTGTTTTGTTATCTTTGATCTACGAGCACGAAGATATACTTTGTTATTTTACTAAGTATCTTCGAGCATGATTGCATGAGTAAGTATGATTTCAAGTCTACGACCACGAGAACTGAATGATAGGAAACATCTAAGTGTTTCGAGCAAGGTCTGTGGTAGGTATCTTAGTGAGAGTTTCGAGCTTAGGAGAAATGAATCTATTGCAAGAAATTTTCGAGCACACTAGGGTACCAGATTTGTGAGTTCGAGTACGGGATTAGGAAAGATTTAGTTTGATTTAAGGCTTTCGAGCAAACTGTACTTCGAGCATATTGGGCTATAGATGTCTAAAGCTAAGTTCACACAGGACTGCATCTCGAGCATAGGGAATTGACATGATATATTTCTAAGTATACTCGAGCAAGAATTGTACCATGTCCTTATGTACAGGGGGAGCCAGCTTTTATTTTGGCTGTATACTCGAGCAAGGGAGGTACATTTGAATTTGAAATTAAATGACAACTGTCATGTGCTAGACGACAAACCAAGGTACTGTACCACCCAATCATTAGGTATAAAAAGGGGACTTAGAAAGCTTTTCACACACTTCTCTCTAATTAAACCTAAACGAAAGCCCTCTTGCTCATGCTATCTCCCTCTTGCTCGCTGGTCTATTATTCCTTAATTTCACTTCGATAATAGCCATTAGCTCTGTTTAGACTTTGGTAAGACATCGCTGTTCGATATTCGTCGCACCGATTTTGAAATTAGGGTTTCCATTTGAACTAATTGACTAACAGTTTACTTGTCTTGCAGGTACGCATATTACTACGGAAAAGGTTGTTTGAAGACTCCAATACTCAACTATCTATACTCATAAATTAGTTTTGCAACCATGCGTACTGACAATTTCTTTGTTTATGCAGACCTAATGGCCCTTAAATTCGAAAAGAGGCACAATATGTGCGCTCAATTGGAGCTCGATGATGAAAATATGGAGCTAGAAGTTATGATAAACTTTCTACGAAACTCCAATCTACGAGTGGCGCTGACAGAGAACCCCATTATCTACAGGAACCATCTTACAGATTTCTGGCAGACAGCAACTTATGTCGGTGATGTAAACGGACAGAAAATCGAAGCATCTGTGCTCAACAATGATATTGAAATTACAGAGGCGTCCATTCGAGCTGCTTTGTACTTGAATGACAACGTTGGGGCTTCGCAATTGTACTCGGTTCCTCGGTTACTGCGTATCTTTCACAAGACCATGGGATACCAAGGAGATGTCAAGGAAGGTCAATTTCAGAAGGGGAGCTTTCCTTTGGTCTACCGATTTTTGATTCATCATGTAATTCAGTCCCTATCTCCTCGGAGAGGGACTTGGACCTTGCTTAGTAGAGAGCTTGGGTCTCTTACTGTAGCTATACTATATCGACAACCCTTCAACATTTCAAGACTTATTTTTCAAGGGCTGATCTCAAATGCAGAGAAGAATGTTACTCAACGATTTCTGATGTATCCAAGGTTTCTTCAAATCTGAATCAACAGAGCTCTACCTGATATTCGAAGAACAGGTCAGGTTTTAAGGTTGCAAGACCCAAACAACTGCAGGTGCATGAAAGATGCCAAAAGTAAGTTTGTTGATAATAATGACTGGGATATTCTGCCATGGTTGCTTGTTCCAGCACTGGATGCCATTGATGTACCAACAACTCCGAGAAACAATGAAGATGAGGCAGATGTTAATGATGGTAATGATGATGATGATGATGGTGCCGATGGAGGAAATGAGATGGTTATTGACAATGCTGCTGATGCACAGGTTGTAGTTGACGAGACTGTGTCTGAAATTGGTCAAGAAGCTCATGAGGAAGTTGATACAGGGGTAAAGGTACAAGAGGAAGTGCATGTTGCTGCAATTGTTATTTAACCAAACTCTCCACTTTATCCAATTCACACTGATAATGCTGACATTCGTTTTTCACCTACCACAACTGAGCCTTTCCTATCAGATGCTGAACTACCTGCTACATCTCTATTACAAGACATACCTATCCATCCTCAACCTGCTACAGAACCAAATGAACCTACTCTCCCAACCCAAATTCCTGAACCTTACAAGATCCCATCTCCTGAAACTTCAGAATCTGAACCAGCACCAAAGCCAGATCAGGAAACCCCACAATCCAGTCCAAACATGTATGGCATTGTTTGTGAGAATGTAAGACCTGAACTTGAAAATATTTTGTTAAAAGAACGGAATGCTTTCCTGACCTCAAGAAATACTTCACTGGAAGCTGCACTAAATGAGGCTATTTTGAAAATTCGAACCCTAGAGGGGCATGCTGAGGTTGAGAAGACCTCAGATGCACCAAAACAGGGGGAGAATACTGATGTTGCAGAGGCTTTGAAGGGTATTGGTGAATTATATGAAAGCTCTGAGGAAGAAGTGGTTAAAGTTGAATCTTCAAATGCATTAAACATGTTAAATCAATTGTATGAAGATGAAGAGTCGGAGAATGAGGAGGAGGATAAAGAAGAAGAAGAGACTGAAGAAGAAAGGTTGAAAAGAAAAGCTAAAGGCAAAGGGGTTGCAACTAATGAAGATGACTTACATCCCCTGCCTAAACATCCAGTTCAGTCAGAAGACATTTTATTCAAAGAACATGTAGTTGATCCGGATGTAGCTGAAGCTGAGTCTGTAAAAACAGCGATAAATCTAATGAATGAAGAGCTGGAGGCCCTTGAAAGGGAAGAAATGGTTGAAGAAGAAGAGGAGATTCCTCAAGAGGTTATTGAAGCATTGATAAACATGAAAGACAAAGAGGAAGAAGATGAGAGGAGGTTAAGGGAAGCTGATGCAGCAATCAAGGCTACAATTGATGCCTTGAATGAAACTATGAATAATGATCAACAAGAAAAAGAACAAGAAAAGGCTTCAAAACCTATGATTATTGAGCCTGAAGTGCTGAAGAGCCTGAAGTGAATAAAGAAGAACTGGGACTGGGACCTGTAATAGATGTAGAAGATGAAACAGTTGAGGTCTCAGCAAGTACAATGGTCAAACTGGTGATAATGAAAGATATAACAATCATACTGAACAATCCAGAAAGACATCATCCGGATATTGTAAAAGCAGCAAAGAAAGCACAACAAGAATTCATCAATATGGGCAGAGAAAGGGAACAGAGAATGAAAGAACAATATGACCTAAATGAGCCCATTATTAAAGAAGTTACTGAAGAACCTGCTGACACACACACAGTTGAAACTGAAGACGATAAATCTGAGTCAGTTAATGAAGAAATCATCCTAGAAGAACCAAAGGGTATACAACACAAAAATGAATTTTCCACTCCAAGCCAATCTGGTCAGAAAAGAAAATCCTTATCCAAAATTGAAACACCAAAGCCTAAAAGACAAAAATCATTAAACAAATTGGTGTACAAACTAAGGTCAGATATGCTTGAACAGAAAAGGAGAGCACAAACAGAAAGAAGTGAAGAACTCATGATTGATGCTCTTCATGAACTTGAAGAAGAGGTTGATATGGATGTTGAAAATGAGAATGAGGAACGTGTAAAAGAAAGTGAGAAAGCAAATGAAGATAATGAGTATCTTATCAGTTTGGGTTATGATCCACTCTATCTTCAAAAACTATAAAGAGAGGATGTAACAAAAGAAGCTGAGGGTTGGAGAGTAAGGAAAGGAAAAAGGGAAGTTTTGATAAAGGCTGGTCACAAGCCTGCATTCCTTAATCTGCAACCTTTTGATAAGATTGACAGGATATACAAAAGGGCTCTAATAGATGATGTTTCTGTCAACGTAAAGAAAGTGTCCAAAAAGAGTGAAGGGGAGAGAGTGACTACTGAGACAGAAGTGAACAAGAAAAGGACTGTGATGAGAGAAAGTGATAAAACAGAATATGAGTCATTGAAGGCAAAACACAATGATATAAAATTCCTTCAGCTGTATGGCTACAGCTACAACTTCTTGATAAATCTCTCTCCTAAAGAACTGAAAAGAAGAATTCAACATATTAAAAACTCTCACAAAGATCAAGCAAGTCGAGAAAAATTTGAAAGAGAGCAGGAGTTAAAAATGAGGTTACAAAAGGAAAATGATGAAGCTGAAAGGAAAAATCAAGAATTAAAGAAGTTGTTTGAGGACCCTCAGAGGGTAGAGATGTTAAAGAGAATTATGATGGAGAAAGGAATGACAGAAGGACAGTTTCAGAAGATGCCTCTTGAACAACTAATGGAAATATACAACAGAGAGCAGAAACTGTATCTTGAAACACAAAGAAAGTTGCAGGAAGACAGGATAAGAGCAGAAGAAGAAGTAAGAGCTGAGATGATGAGTGCTCTTCACAGGAAAGAAGTAAAAATGTCAAGGTTAGTGGTGCAAACTGATGAAACATTGAAAAGATGGTATAAGGAGGAGGGGCTTGGTACACAAACAAGGAAAATCCAAGGAGGTACAAGCCGAACCACAAGGCCTGAGTTTGTGAAGTCTGTACCACCAAGAAGTCTAAACCTACCCACGAGCATTTACTTTGACAGAAGATCCAAGACTTTAAGGGTGGTGACTGAAGATAAAGCAGAACATCTCATCATCTTCAGAGATGATTTGAGAAATTTTACAAAAGAACAACTGACCAAGATGGCTGAGCTGACTTTATATGACAATCAAGTAAGGAGTCAACCATCTGGTCAACTTAGGAATGATCTCTCCAAGTTTCTGAAAGAGCAAGCAGAAAAGGGATTCCCATTTCATTCTCTTTTCCCTTTCTCTGCCCATATTGATGAATTCTTGTTGTGCTTTCTTTGCTGCTTTTACAATATCTGGATGATGTCTTTCTGGATTGTTCAGTATGATTGTTATATCTTTCATTATCACCATTTTGACCATTGTACTTGCTGAGACCTCAACTGTTTCATCTTCTACATCTATTACAGGTCCCAGTCCCAGTTCTTCTTTATTCACTTTAGGCTCTTCAGCCACTTCAGGCTCAATAATCATAGGTTCTGCAGCCTTATCTTGTTCTTTTTCTTGTTGATCATTATTCAGACTTTCATTCAAGGCATCAATTGTAGCCTTGATTGCTGCATCAGCTTCCCTTAACCTCCTCTCATCTTCTTCCTCTTTGTCTTTCATGTTTATCAATGCTTCAATAACCTCTTGAGGAATCTCCTCTTCTTCTTCAACCATTTCTTCCCTTTCAAGGGCCTCCAGCTCTTCATTCATTAGATTTATCGCTGTTTTTACAGACTTAGCTTCAGCTACATCCGGATCAACTACATGTTCTTTGAATAAAATGTCTTCTGACTGAACTGGATGTTTAGGCAGGGGATGTAAGTCATCTTCATTAGTTGCAACCCCTTTGCCTTTAGCTTTTCTTTTCAACCTTTCTTCTTCAGTCTCTTCTTCTTCTTTATCCTCCTCCTCATTCTCCGACTCTTCATCATCATGCATTTGATTTAACATGTTTGGCACTTGAACTTGGTGAGAATCTCTTGAACATATTTTGATTGATTGATGAAAATTCCATCTGTCTTCTGTTGCACTTGCAGTCCAAGGAAGAAATTCATTTCTCCCATTGAGCTCATTTTGTATTTAGACTTCATCACTTGCTCAAATTCCTTTCACATTTGTTCATTTGTTGAGCCAAAAATGATGTCATCCACATACACTTGCAGCAGTAGCAAATTTTTTCCTTTTCTTTTGTAAAACAAAGTCTTGTCAATGGCCCCTCTGCAGAAACCATGTTCTAACAGATGGTTAGATAGCTCATCATACCAGGCTCTTGGTGCCTGATGTAGTCCATAAAGTGCCTTGCTGAGCTTGTAGACTTTGTTTGGATGAATTGGATCTTCAAATCCAGGAGGTTGAGTGACATAAACTTCTTCATCTATCTTTCCATTCAGAAATGCAGATTTTACATCAAGCTGATAGACTTTAATGTTCATTGATGCTGCATATGCTAGAAAAATCCTGATAGCCTCTAGTCTTCCAACAAGAGCAAATACCACTTCAAAGTCTACTCCTTCTTCTTGTAGGCACCCTAGAGCTACCAATCTAGCTTTGTTCTTAATCACTATCCCCCTTTCATCCTTCTTGTTTCTAAAGACCCATTTTGTACCAATTGCATACTTGCCTCTGGGCTTGTCCACCAAGTTCCACACATGTAAGTCTCTGAACTGAGCCAATTCCTTCTGCATAGCTTCCACCTAGTTGTTGTTCTTTAAAGCTTGATTGATATTCTTTGGTTCAACTAGGGATAGAAAACAGGCATACAGGCAGATATTTGCTCTTTCAGATGCACTTCTGGTAACTCTTTCATGTAGGTCTCCAATTATGTTCTCTGTAGGGTGATTTCTTTCAACAGAAGTAGTTTGAACAACTGGTGGTTCAAACACTTCTGCTTCTAGATTTGTCATATTCATCTCAGCAGATTCATCATCAGATATGTCTTGATTTTCAGTAGAGTTTTGAACATGATTGAGTTCTGATTTAAATGCCTCATTTCCTCCTAGCTGCAATGAGTCAAACAGTGTCTGAAACCTATCTTTGAACTGATACATTTCTTCAGTCTGAGAAGGTTGTTGACTTTGGATGGGCTCACTTTCAATAACACTTGGACCTTCATTTGAGATTTCAACTGCAGCCTCTTGTCCATCTCTCTCTACTTCATCTTCTCCTTGGATGTTTCTTCCAAAGTTAAATCCATTTGCTTCAGGAGCAACTGAGGTCCATAGTTTGTCTAGATCAACTTGTTTTGCTTTTTCTTTTTCTTCAAAGCTGGTTCTGTACATACTATCATCCATGTCTTCACTATATATTTTAAATGATTTGATCATTTTCTCAAGATCAAATAGCCATTTTGGACCATCAGTATTGTTGAACTGGTTTTCATTGAAGATTATGTCAGATGATTCAATGACCACCATGTGCTCTTTCACATACACTCTATTAGCTTTTGAATGAGATGAATAGCCCACAAAGAAACATTCCAGTGATTTGGACTGGAATTTGTTCAAGTAGTCCTTTGTGTTCAAGAGTGAGCATTTACATCCAAAAGGCTTCAAGAACTTCACATAAGGCTTTCTCTGGTAAAGAATTCCATATGGAGTCTTGTTTTGAGCCTTGTTAAGTAGAACCCTGTTCTGCACATAACATGCAGTATTTATTGCTTCTGCCCAGAAGGTAACAGGAAGGTTGGCATCAGCAATCATGGTTCTTGCAGCTTCAATTAAAGTTCTATTTCTCCTTTCTGCAACACCATTTTGTTCAGGGGTTCTAGGAGCACTGTACTGCTGGAAAATACCCTTAGAAGTGCAAAATTCACACATAGTTTCATTCTTGAACTCTGTCCCATTGTCACTTCTAATTACCTTCACTTTCCTATCAAGTTGATTTTCCATCTTGAGTACACAGGATTTGATCAGGTTTGGGGTTTCATCCTTGTTGCCCATGAAATATACCCAAGTGAATCTTGAAAAATCATCAGTTATCACTAGGCAGTATCCCTTCTTTTCAATACTTGGAACACTCACTGGACCAAACAAGTCCATGTGAAGTAATTTCAAGACCTCATCTATTGTGTTTATCAGTTTGCTCTTGTGTGAGGATTTGTGTTGTTTTCCTTTTAGGCAAGATGTGCATTTTTCTTCTAGCTTGAACTCTCTTTTGGGAAGGCCAACAACATGTTCACCTTTCACTAGTTTTTTCATGTTCTTCAAATTTACATGACACATCTTCCTATGCCATAGCACTGTTTCATTCTCAGTTGCCTTTGATACAAAGCATGAACCACCTCTTGATGTTGCAGTATTCATTCTCAGTTCATAGAGGTTGCCGTTTCTTGGAGCAATCATCATAATCATTTCGGTTGGAATCACAAACTCTGGCTTCAAAATCAGGCAATGTTCATCATTGAAGGCAACCTTGTATCCCTTGTCACATACTTGAGAAATGCTCAACAAATTGTACTGTAGTCCTTCAACATGTAGAACATTCTCAAAGGATACTTTGCCATTTGTGAGTGTTCCCTTTCCAACAATTTTTCCTCCATTTTCATCACTCCCAAATGCAACTGGTCCCTCATATTTCTTCACATAATTAATCAATGCAATCTTGTCACATGTCATGTGCCTTGAACATCCACTGTCCATATACCATAGAACATTGCTACTCATGGACTGTTCCTGCACACACACAAAAGGAATCAGTTTGATTCTGAGTTACAAACTCCATCAGTTTGTAATTCAGAGATAGTAAAGGATGCATCAGAAGTTGGGATTGGAATAGGTGGTGGATCTTCATACACGACTTCACAATCCTCATCAGTGTCGGACTCTGATCTAGAGTACACAGCAGACACTTTAATGCTACTATCAACTTCCTCAATCACCTTATCCTTCCCTTCTTCTACTTCCTTCTTTGTCTTCCACTTGAATCCTCTTGGTTCAAATCCTTGTTTTAACAGAAACTTCTCATCACCATTCAGAACACCTGGTCTCCTCTTGGCTTTCTCTTCATTTGGTGACCTTCTGTTCTTGTCTGTTGTTGTCAGGATTTGGTCATTTTCTTTGATCTTCAAAATTGTTTTGAGCCTTTGTTCCAACATAGGCTGATGGTTCTTATCTTCAGATGGGTTTTTATTTCCATTCAAGTATCTCTCATACATTTCTTTGTAGCTTTTCATGTCATAGCCACTAACCACATTTGGAATTTCAAAAATATCCTCAAGAATCCAGCAAGAGTCAGTGTGATGCCCATATGCATCACATTTCTTGCAGAATACTTTAGCAAAGCTTCCCAAACCTTCAAGAAATTTCTTGTCCTTGATCTTGTCCCTTGGTTTAGGGAAGTCAAATCCTAAAGATGTCTTTGGATTCAAAGTGTTGGAGAAATACATCTTTATTGGCTTGTTGAGATAAATTTCTTGTGGATATTTTTTCTTGACAAAAACAATTTTCTTCAGCTTGGATGGCATTCTTGAAGAGCTTCCCTCTTGTTCTTTTGAATATCTTCTTCTTGGAGCATAATCCACATCACCAACATCAAATAATTCATGATTAGAAAAGACTGGGTAGATTGGTGGATGACTCTGATCATAAGAGGATTTAATTGGTTGTTCTGTTTTCTTCTTGATGACTGGCTGTGGTTCTGTTCTCTTCTTAATAACTGGCTGTGGTCTAGCACATATATCAAATGGAACATGCTCTCTTCTCATTCTCTCGTGGTGCTTTCTTACCTTTGATGTCATAGGTGGCAGAAGAGGAATTTTGTCACTTTTCTTCTTATTTGTTCTATTCTTCTTCTTCTCCTTTGATGACTTAGAGTTTCCACAGCTACAATTGCTTTCTTCACTGGAGTATTCACTCCACTTCTTTTTCTCTCCTTGAAGCTGTTCACCAATCACAGTTTCTTGCTTATCAGTCTGTTTCATCACAAATTCTCCATCCTGATCTACAATCACATCATCATACTGCTTGATAAATTCAGGCTTATCATCAAACACATTTTTGAACTGTTTGAGATACTCACTTCTGCTCTCTTTATCAACTTTTAATGGGTAACTGTCACAGAATGGTGGTGGTACCTTCTTGTACTTCTCTTCCTCTGTCATTTTTTCAATATAACCAACAATGTTTCCTGTAGAGACAAGGTTTTTCAAAAACTCCATTTCAATCAACAACTATGCATTCTTGAGTTTTTCTTCAGCAAACATTTTCTTTTGTCCTTCTATCTCAATTCTCATTCTGGATTGAGCTTGATATGTTATCATACAATCATCCTCCAATCCCTTGATTTGACTTTCATATGTAGCCTCACAAGCCTCATACACATTCAGAAAGACATCCTTCCTTCCATATTCAGTTTTCCATTTTCCAACCTCCTGATTTAATTCATCAATTGTAGTAAGAAGATCAGAAATAGAAGTATCAGAATGTACCTGAGTGTTGGAAGACTCAGCCTTGTCATGAATTTTGGCCATGAATGCAACATTTGCTTTCTCCATTTCTGCAGCATGATTACTCCAGTCAAACTCTCCATCCTGAGCCACCCTTGTAATAGCTACATTCCCTTGATCCCTTTGCTGGCTCACAACATTTTGAGATGGTCTGTTTTGATTTGTGTGAACCTGCATCTGATTATTTCTCTGAGGTTGAAAGGTTTGTTGCTGGTTTCTGTCTTGGTGTTGATATGGGTTCTAGTTGGGGATTTGAGTTCTTTGCTGGAAGTTTTGGTTTTGATTTTGGTAGAATTGAGTCTGGTTCAATTGGTTTCCAGCTTGTTTAGGAAAATTACACTCTCTTGCAAAGTGACCAGGTTGTTGACAGTTGTAGCAAATGGCCTTAGATTTATCAAATCCAATTCTTTTATTAGGTCTATTGAAACTTGTCCTACCAGTCCTGTTGTATAATCTTTTGCTTCTTACTACCAGCATGGCTACCTGCCACTTGATATCCATATCTTCCAAGTCATCAGCATCAATTTGTTCAAGATCTTCCTGCACAATGCTTGTATTGATGAGATTTTTGGCTACAAAGGCATGATACGAATCAGTGAACATTGAAAACAGGGCTTGATAATCTGTTCCATTGGCATTGTTGTTGTGTAGGAAAGCAGATTGTCCACCAGTAGCAGATGGAGCCTCATCCTCAATCAATTGGACGTTAAATCTTGACTGTCCACTGCAGGTTGAGCCTGTGTCTGATGGTTCTTCAATGATTGGTTGATGAGATTTGATTGTGAGGTTTCCCATCAGTGCTACTAGAGCATTGTTTATTTGAAAACTGGGTTTATCCTCCTTAACCATGTGATTCTCAATCATTTCATGCTCAGCAGCCTTAAGAAAGGCAATCACATCATCCAGTTTGAAGCTAGGAAAACTTGCCTTTTCCTTAATAAACTTGCTTGCAGTGTACCATTCGCCATATAAAGATGACAGAAGCTACTTGTTAAGCTCAAAATCGGAAATCTGCAAATCAGTGGTCCTAATTTCATTCACAATGGTCATGAACCTTTGTAACACTGACTTCAACCTTTCTCCTTCTTTAAACTTAAATCTGTCCAACTGCTTCTTCAGTCGATCTTTCTTAATATCTCTCAATTCAGTGTTTCCTTCAAACATTTCAATCACTGCATCATACGTATCCTTTGCGGTTTTATGATGATTTACAGTGGTTAAAATTTCCCATGAAAGCCCCAACTTCAACATTGACAGTGCTTTATCATCCCTCTTTTTCATTCTCAAATCGACCGCAGCGTTGTTGTTTGGAGCTGCTGAAGGAACATAGTTCCCTTCAGTGATAGCCATCCAAAGTTCCGGGTCGTTATAGTTCACTGTAGCTTCAAATAGCACTTTCCATTTTATGAAGTTCTCTTGTCCAAGCAGCCTTGGAATCTTGTTGGTTGATACTTCCTGGTCTTCCATTTCACCAGATCTGAGTTTTTCAGTAGCACAGAACAGTGAATCTTCAAGCTTCTTCACAAACCCTCAGTCTCGTGGTCTTCAGTGAGGTTACTCAAGCTCTGATACCACTTGTCAGGACCGTGAGTCGGGTGAAACCTTAGCAAATGTTCGACAAGAACACACCGACTCGAATACACAAAGACCGATTGAATATCCCGGCCGAATCAGGATATCCAATGATTGAGAATGAAGGATTATGAACAAATATCAAACACAAAACAGTAAATGCTATTTGAGAGACAAAGATTCACTATATTTAATGATTCATCAATGGAACAGTGAATGGAATGTCTAGGGTTTTGTGTGACGACGGCGGCTATTGTACGATGAACAAAATGGAATGTTTTTCGTAATCAGTGCGTGCCAGCCTGTACTCCGTCTTGAAATCCATACCCTAGGACGTCTATTTATAGACCCTAACATTCCTTCTAGAAGTTCTAGTCATTACATAATGAAAGACAAATCAAATACAAGTGTTACAGTCCTCGAGCAAGGTACATACCTTGCTCGAGCAAACTTCCTATACTAGGTGTGCTCGATGAATGTCCTCGAGCAGACTTTACTTGGAATATATTCTCTTTCGAAGAATACATATTCCCTTTAAGTAAGCTTCATTCCTCTTGACTTGTTCAAGCTTTGCTCGAATAAGTCCATCGAGCAAGCTCATTCTTCTTGATGTCTTCAGCTTTTCTTATTCAGCAATCTTTAGCATGCTCGGATGTAAATCTTGCTCGGTAACTGAACTGTGCTCGAAGTCTTTGCTTTGATTCACGTGACATTCTCTTATTGCATCCATGCTCGTCCCCATGTGCTCGATCATCCTGTGCTAGTAACACTTGGCTAGAACTTGTATGATCAAGCTGTTTGCTCGATTGGAAATCCATGATCGATTGAAGAATACACTTGCTCGTTGAAGTGTAGCTTGCTCGAAGCCTTTAACACTTAGAAGAATCAACCATTTAAGGTTCAGAACCTTGCTCGAAGTAGTAAAAACCATGCTCGATTGTCTGGGCTTGCTCGAATTCCATACTTAGCCGTTTCTGAGGAAGTTGAGAAGATTCCAATCTTCTTTGTAGAAAATCCAACCCAACAGCCATCATCATGATCATCTCAGTTGGAATCACAAACTCAGGCTTCAGAATTAGGCAGTGTTCATCATTGAAGGCCACCTTGTACCCTTTGTCACAAACATGAGAAATGCTGAGTAGATTGCATTGTTGTCCTTCAATATGCAGCACATTCTCAAAGGATACCTTGCCATTTGTGAGTGTTCCTCTTCCAACAATCTTCCCTCCATTTTCATCACTCCCAAAAGCAACTGGCCCTTCATACTTCTGTTCATAATTGATAAGAGCACTCTTGTCACATGTTATGTACCTGGAACATCCACTGTCCATGTACCATAAGTCATTACTATTCAAGGACTGTTCCAGCACATACACACAAAAAGGAATCAGTTGGATTATGAGTTACAAACTGTATCAGCTTGTAATTCATTTTTAGGTGAAGATTCATCAGGAGTTGGAATTGGAACTGGAAGTGGGTCTTCATAGACAACTTCACATTCTTCTTCTGATTCTGATTCTGACCCAACCTTCACAACTTATGATATGATTAGATTCTCAGTTTGCTCAATGACATAGTCTTTCTTTTCAGTCAACTCCTTCTTAGTCTTCCATTTAAATCCTCTTGGTTCATAACCCTGCTTCATCAGGAACTTTTCATCCCCATTGAGAACACCAGGTCTAATCTTTGCCTTTCCTTTATCAGTTGACCTATTGTTCTTTGCAGGTTTTCTTGATACCTTTGTATCATCCTTGATTTTCAACACTTGCTTCAGTCTCTTTTCCAAGACTGATCTATTCTTTTCATCACTTAAACTTTTCTTCTCTTCATTCAGGTATCTTTGATACATCTCCTTGTATCTTTTCATGTTAAATCCACAGATCACATCAGGAACCACAAACTCTTCCTCTTCAAACCAGCAAGAGTCAGTGTGATGACCATAGGCATCACACTTCTTGCACCAGGCCTTGGCATAGCTCCCCATGTCTTCAAGCAATTGCTTGTCTTTAATTCTGTCATTTGGTTTGGGGAAATTAAATCCTAGGGATTTTTTTGGACATAGAGAGTTGCTGAAGTCCATTTTGATTGGTTTGTTTATATCAGGTTCCAGATGATATTTTTCTTTAACAAACATTATTGGCTTCAGCTTGGATACGGTTCTTGAACAGCTTCCTCCTTCTTCTGCCACAAATCTTCTCATTGGAACATACTCTACATCTACAATGTCAAATAATTCATGATTTGAGAAAACTGGATATATTGGAGGATGGGACTGATCAAAAGAAGATTTCATTCCTTCTTCACTTCTTCTTTTGATTTCTGGCTGTGGTCTTGCACAAATGTCAAACACCACATGTTCTTTTCTTATCTTTTCATAGTGCTTCTTCAACGTTGGAGTCATCTTTGGAAGAAGGGAATCTTTTCACTTTTTTTCTTGCTTGACACCTTTTTCTTCTTGCCCTTAGATGATTTTGTGCTGCCACAACTGCAGTTACTTTCTTCACTGGAGTATTCACTCCATTTCTTTTTCTCACTTTCCTTTTTATCATTCTTCTTCATCTCTGGTTCCTCATTTTTTTTCACTGCAAAGTCTCCATTCTCATCCACAATCACATCATCATGCAGGTTTACAAACTCAGCTTTATCATCAAACACATTCTTGAATTGTTTCAGATATTCATTCCTGCTTTCCTGGTCTACTTTCAGTGGGTAGCTGTCACAGAAAGGTGGTGGCACCTTTTTATACTTCTCTTCCTCTGACATTTTATCCACAAAATACACTATATTTCCAGTAGACACAAGGTTCTTCAAGAATTCCATTTGAATCAACAAATCAGCATTTTTCAATTTCTCTTCAGCATACAATTTTTTCAAACCCTCAATTTCAACTGTCATTTTAGATTGGGTTCTGTATGCCTGCATACAGTCTTCTTCAAGCCCCTTGATTTGATTCTCATAAGTTGCTTCACTGGATTCATACACATTGAAGAATGCTTCCTTTTTTCCACAATCATTTTTCCATTTTCCAACTTCCTGATTGAGTTCATTAATTGTAATAAGAAGATCAGAAATTGAAATGTCAGAATGTACCTACACATTAGAAGATTCTGGCATGTCCTGCACTTTGGCCATAAAGGCAACATTCGCCTTCTCAATCTCAGTTGTGTGGTTACTCCAATCAAACTCCCTATCCTAAGGCACCCTTGTTACTGCAACGTTCCCTTGATCTCTAACCTGATTCACATTGTTCTGATTGACTCTGTTCTGATTAGTGTGAATCTGCAGTTGGTTATTTCTTTGGGGTTGAAGGGTCTGTTGTTGAGGTCTGTTTTGAATTTGATAGAGGTTTTGGTTGGTGATCTGATATCTTTGATGCTGGAAGTTCTGATTCTGATTTTGATAAAATTGATTTTGATTTACTTGGTTACCAACTTTCTTGGGCATGTTGCACTCCCTTGCAAAGTGTCCTGGTTGTTGACAATTGTAGCAGATTGCTTTAGATTTGTCAAAAACTATTCTCTCGTTCAGTCCATTGAAGCTTGATCTTCCGGTTCGGTTGTATAATCTCTTGCTTCTTATAGCCAACACGGTTGCTTGCCACTTTATGTCAATATCCTCTAAATCATCAGCATCTATTTGTTTGAGATCTTCCTGCACAATGCTTTTGTTTATTAGATTCTTGGCCATAAAGGCATGATATGACTCAGTAAACATGGAGAACAAAGCTTGGTAGTCTGTTCCTTGGTTTGTGTTGTTTTGCACATATGTTGACTGACCACTTGCTGTTGAGGCCACATCATCTTCTATTAGCTGAACATTAAATCTTGGTTGACCACCACAAGTTGAATTCGTCTCAGATGGCTCTTTAATAATAGGTTGCTGATTTTTGATTGAGAGATTTCCTATAGGAGCTAATAGAGCATTGTTCACTTGAAAACTTGGTTTATCTTCTCTAATCATGTGGTTTTCTATCATCTCATGTTGTGCAGCCTTGAGGAATGCAATTACATCATCCAACTTAAAGTTGAGGAAACTCACCTTTTCCTTGATAAATTTGCTGACTGTGTACCACTCACCAGACAAAAATGATAACAGCTTCTTATTTAGCTCGAAATCAGAGATTTGCAGATCAGTTATTCTTATGTCATTAAAAATCATCATGAACCTTTGCAGGACTGATTTCAGTCTTTCTCCATCTTTAAACTTGAACCTACCAAGCTGTTGCTTCAGTCTATCCTTCTTGATATCTCTCAGTTCAGTATTCCCTTCAAACGTATCAATAACTGCATCATACATTGATAGTTGACGGTTGTCAGTATCTCCCAAAACAGACCTAACTTTAGCATACACAGAGCCTTATCGTCTCTTTTCTTCATTTTTAACTCAACGGTGGCATTTTTGTTCGGAGCTGTTGAAGGAACATAGTTTCCGTCAGTGATAGAAGTCCAAAGTTATGGGTAGTTGTAGTTTACAGCGGCTTCGAAGAGTACTTTCCATTTGATGAAAGTTTCTTGTCCAAGCAACCTAGGATTCTTGTTGGTAGAGACTTCTTGGTCTTCCATTTTAGCAGATTTGGGATTTGCAGCAGTGAAACAGAGTAAAGCTTCAAGCTTTTTCACAAACCTTCAGTCCCGTGGCCTTCAGCGAGCTTCCACAGCTCTGATACCACTTGTCAGGATCGTGAGTCGAGTAAAACCTTAGAGAAAGGTTAACAAGAACACGACGACTCTATAACCCAAAGGCCTATTGAGTATCCCGGCGGAATCAAGATATCCAATGAGTGGGAACGAAGGTGTGATATATCGGACACGAAACAATAACAAATAATCAATAAGAACACAATCAAAGACAAAGATTCACTGCATTTAATATATCATTTAATACAACAGTGAAAGGAATGTCTAGGGTTTCGTGTATGACGGCGGCGGCGGTTGTACGAGGAAACAAATAGAATATTCTTTTGGAATGTTTCTCGTATTATGTGCGTCGCTATCCGTGTCCTAAATGGAAACCTAGGACCCTATTTATAGACCCTGACATTCCTTCTAGAAGTTCCTAATCATTACATAATGAAAGACAAAATAATACAAGTGTTGAGTCCTCAAGCAAGGTAACAATCTTGCTCGAGCAGACTCACTACACTAGGTATGCTTGGTGAGTGTCTTCGAGCATACTTTACTTAGAATATCTTCAGTGAAGATATTCTCCTCCAGCAAGCTTCATTCCTCTTGACCAAGCCTCGCTTTGCTCGAACTAGTCCATCGAGCAAGCTCATTCTTCTTGATGTCTTCAGTTTTGTCCTTAAACTTATTGAGCAATCTTTAGCATGCTCGAATGTAATCTTGCTTGTGGAACTGAACTGTGCTCGAATTCCTTGCTTTGATCATGTGACATCTTCTTATTGCATCCATGCTTGTCCCCATGTGCTCGACCATCCTGTGCTTGTAACACTTGGTTAAAACTTGTATGATCAAGCTGTTTGCTCGATTAGCAATCCATGCTTGATAGAAGAATACCTTTGCTCGTTGAAGTGTAGCTTGCTCGAAGCCTTAACACTTAGAATAATCAACCATTTAAGGTTCTGAAGAGCTTGCTCAAAGTAGTAAAACCATGCTCGATCGTCTAGGCTTGCTCGAAGTCCATACTTAGCCGTTTTCTGAGGTGATTGAGAAGATTCCAATCTTCCGTATCAAAAATTCGACCAAACAGACCGGGAATCATCCACAACGATTTTTTCGTTAAAAGGCAAACCTTTTTCAACTGTGGTATTCCCGATCACATTGCTAGAAATTGTTAACATCTCCCATATGTTCCATATTACAGACGCCATCAGAGGACTGCGCCTCAAAATACCTACAAGAACTTTAACTCAAATAAGACGAGCTATTATAAGGCAAAGCCCACTAATTGTGATTGGAGGAGAGACAAGGCTGATAGGCCAAATTCACATCAGACCAAGCATATTACAGTTCAAAAGTGGAACGGAAACACGGCTTCGGCTCCGAGACCCACGTGGGACTCAGAATAGAAATCGTTGTTAAGTTGGATTTTTGATAACGAAGATTGGAGTCTTCTCAACCTCCTCTGGAAACGGCTAAGTTTGGACTTCAAGCAAGCCTAGACGATTGAGCATTGTTTTACTACTTCGAGCAAGGTCCTCAGAACCTTAAATCGTTGATTCTTCTAAGTGTTAAGGCTTCGAGCAAGAGTATTCTTCTATTGAGCATGGATTGCCAATCGAGCAAACAGCTTGATCATACAGGTTTTAACCAAGTGTTATGAGCACAGGATGATCGAGCACATTGTAACGCCCGTTAAATTTTGTAATTTTCATTAAAGAAGAATCAAGCCTTGTAGATTTTGTATTTTTAACCGAGACCGAGTTGGCGTCCTTAAGGGACCTCCTAACTATGCCCGAAAGCCGTGTTATCTAACCTTTGGCGCAAGACATCATGTTTTACAAGTTAAAAGGGCCAAAGCGTAACATTATTATAACAAAACCCTAACTAGTTTCTTCCTCCCTTAGCTAGCCAATCGCAACCTTGCAGCCATCACCACCTCGATTTTCGTGCACCTCCGGCCATGTCCAGCCATCCCGAGTCTAATCCAAGGTCGGTTTTATGATTCCCCATATCTTTTACACCTTAATTGATCATATTAACGCGCTTATTGGTCGTTAAGGTTGAGTTTTGATGATAACAGTTTGCTGACAGATTTGTATACTTTTATTGTAGGGTCTGTAATGCAATGATAATCCATTGTTTTTGATGTATTCTTCTTTCCATGATGTTCTACTTTGAGTCTAGTTTCCATAAAGGTATATTATGTTATTTTTGGACAAGATTTGAATGGTTTTTATGAATTTATAAGATCGAGTGTCAAAGCTGATGCGGGATGATGGATTCTGGTCTGTCTTCCCGACATCATAACTCTTTTTCAACAAGTCCAAATTAGTTGGTTCCACTTCTGGAACTTAATATTTTATGTTAATGAATAAAACCGTTTTATTGCGCACTGAAATAGCTGCACGTACCTTTCTGTGTTGGAGGAATTTTTATGATTTTTGTGTCCACTAGAAAAATATAATAATAATATTTTTTAAAACCTAAGACATTTCTCAAAGTCTGGTAAAAATTTAATAATTTAATTCCATGGTTTTCCTATGTAATAAAATGCATCTTTGCATGCTAAAATCTGCATATTATATTCGTTATTGATCGATAAGTTCGTTTTAGGCTTAACCGGTGGCTGCCCTTTCTCGCATCTTTTGGGGCTGTTATAATTGAAGTTCGTGCTCCGTCCTCTTCTTAGGTATGTCTAGTGAAATATACTTTAGTATCATGAGTTTTGGCATTCGTTAGATTGGTCAACTGTTGATGAAGTGAAAACTAGGATTCGGTTGACTAGTTTGTGAGTTGTTGTGTTTAACGCATTGTTTGATGGAATTGACAACGAATTCCAATATTGTAGACTCGGCATGATATGTTGGCTGTGAAAAACTGATTTTTTTGAGTATTTGGGGTGAATTGGTTGTCGGTTACTTGAACGGGTCCCGTACAGCGCAAATTCGCGTTTATTGGTAATTTGTGCATCGTGCTTGCGAATTACCAACCCATTCAACTCGTGTAGCGTAGTGTGGACTTGTTGGCTGTAATTTTACTAAATTTGGTCCACACGGGGCTGAGTCGGTATCTAAGTGCATAAACAACCCGTTAGCGCGCGTATTCGATAAAGTTACCAACTTTCGAGGGTAAATTGGGAACCCTTTGTCCCCGGGATTAACTAAGGGTGGTTTTGGTAAATACATAGCCTCGGGGGCTGATGTAATTGAATGTGGTAATGTCAAGGCTTTAGGTCAATCAAATCATGTTAGAACGTCTCGTAGGATTAACGAGTCGGTACGTTTAGTTAGTAATCTTTGTGTGCAATCCGACAGGCTTGTAAACTGTGGATTGGCTTTGAGGTTCTCAAACCATTTGGTATCTGTGTGGCTCGTCTCAGGTGATTTCATGATGCCCTTTTTTAATCTTTTTCCGTTTTGGGCTAGCATACACACCGTATGACAATTTTACCCGATTTTACTGGTTACAACTAATTGGATGGTAGTACATAGCCTTAGTAGTATTCGTGCATTTATAAAACTATGAGTGGATTGTGTTCTATGCCTTAGGATATTTTAGACCCATTTATGGTCACATATTCCTTAAAGTTATACATATTACTTGTGCTCTAAGCTCGAGTTTGCTATTAGGCTTAGAATTGAATGCCTAAATTATCCATTATTTATGGATTGTATGTGGTGATATTGTTGGTTGAATGTTTGAATTAGATGTTTGTATGTGTGTATGTGAATATGTATGTGATGGTAAACTGTGACCAAGTCAAATATATTACTCGGGGAGGACCCGGAGTGAGGAGGCCCGTGTTGCATGTTTATGACCCGGCAGGTCAAATATATTACTTGGGGAAGACCTGGGGTGAGGAGGCCCGCCGTTCTATAAACAGTGGTCGGGTCAAATATATTACTTAGGGAAGACTCGGGGTGAGGAGGCCCGTATCATATGTTTGGTATATTAAACCGCGACCGAGTCAAATATATTACTTGGGGATGACCCGGGGTGAGGAGGCTCGTGTTGTGTGATTTTGTTTTATTAAACTATGACCGAGTCAAATATATTACTTGGGGATGACCTAGGGTGAGGAGGCTCGTGTTACATGATTTTAACGGTTTTGTTAAACCGCGGCTGGGTCAAATATATTACTCGGGGAAGACCCGGGGTGAGGAGGCCCATGCTGCGTGAAAAGATGTTTAATGTTTTAATTACTTATGATTTGGTTAAGAAAAGCTATTTATGATTTTATGGACTCATGATTTTCCCCTACATTCCATACTCATGGAATTTAAATTTTTAATGAATGTCGTTTACGAAAACTTGAACTCACTCAGCTCAAGTTGACTTTGTGTGTATGTTAGTTTGATTTTCAGGTTAAGGATTGGAGGTTATCGCTTGGACGTGCTGGAGACTACTCGGAAGGTTGAAGGCATTTCTGGTCAAAGATTTCAAATAAAACGGATATTTTATTTACATTTGATTTTGGACACTTGTACCCGTGTTTGGGATTTTTAATACTTAAACTTTTTTCGCTGTTATTTACTCTGAACTGGTTTTAAATACAAAAAATTGTTTGGTTTTAAATTTTTGTGAAATTGTGGATGTGATGACCAACTGTTGGATTCCCGGGTTTTGGGGTCTTACACACATGGGGACAAGCATGGATGCAATAAGAAGATGTCACGTGATTAAAGCAAGGACTTCGAGCACAGTTCAGTTCCCCGAGCAAGATTTACATCCAAGCATGCTAAAGATTGCTGAATAAGAAGACTGAAAACATCAAGAAGAATGAGCTTCCTCAATGGACTAGTTGGAGCAAAGCATGGATTAGTCAAGAGGAATGAAGCTTGATGGAGGAGAATATCTTCACTAAAGATATTCTAAGTAAAGTATGCTCGAGGACAATCATCGAGCATACCTAGCGTAGTGAGTCTGCTCGAGCAAGATTGTTACCTTGCTCGAGGACTCAACACTTGTATTATTTTGTATTTCATTATGTAATGATTAGGAAGTTCTAGAAGGAATGTCAGGGTCTATAAATAGAGTCCTAGGTTTCCATGTAGGACACGGATACGGATAATGATGCACACAATACGAGAAACATTCTAAAAGAATATTCAATTTGTTTCCTCGTACTGCCGCCGCCGCCGTCACGCATGAAACCCTAGACATTCCTTTCACCGTTACGTTAATGACTCATTTTAATATAGTGAATCTTTGTATTTGAATGTGCTCTTATTGATTACTTATTATCATTTCGTGTTCGCTATTTTCACTCCTTTGTTCCCACTAGTTGGATATCCTGATTCCGCCGGGATATTCAATAGGACTTTGGGTTACAGAGTTGGTGTGTTCTTGTCAACCTTTCTAAGGTTTCACCCGACTCAAGGTCCTGACAATAGTTCCAAAGGTCAAAGTCAAATGTGTCTTCCATCCGTAAACTGGAGACAAAGCCAACCGTTTGTACAAATCATAATGTTTTAAAACCAAAATATAAATGGTTGCCTATGTCTCCGGTGAAAAAGTCTTCAAAGCCTTCCTGTTTGATTTTTGATAATCAGGAAGACATGTCATGGCAACCCATGACACGGTTAAATAAGGCAGGTTTACCCAGAAAGACTATGGACTGGGTACCCAAAACGAACTAATCTCGCATATCGTGTAGGAACAGCTATGGAGAAATATTATCAGACCGTGGTTTGTTGATAGTGGCTGTTCCAGGCACATATCATGTCACACCCCGACTAGGTAGTTGCGGAAGCGTAATACGGGAATGTAACAGATAACACTGGTATCAACCACATTGTTTATAAAGAAATTCAACAGCTAAATTACATCATATTACATTGGTAGGTACTATGTTTACAAACTAGGTGAAAAACACATAACCGGTTTACGAGCTTCTTATTCAATATTATATCAGCGTCTATTCACAGCTATTCAACTTTCCTTCTAACACCAAGCATGTAAGCAAATCATTCCACTTTTGCTTTACCTGAAAAGCATGTTAAAACGGGTCAACTACGTCTAGTTGGTGAGTTTCAAGTTTCACGAGTGTCAATGAAATCAGTACACGAGTTCGTAAAGTTTACAATGTGTATGTATATATGTATGTGTATGATGTATTATACTAAGCCACAAGTGAAACCGAAACGAGCTAAAACACATGGCCTCCACTGCCCATGCACTCCCGTTGGCATTTAACAGCCATTTTGCCCCAAGTATGTACTATGTCTAACACCACATAGCAGTATGTAAAAATATAATGACAATGTGCAACTGGGTTTACATATGTTCCGGCATACCCCTCCGGCTCTGTCAGTTGGGTTTGTCAAACCGATAGTACTATCCACACGTCACCGGCACGAAGTTAATCACTTGTGTTTGTGGGGACTTGTCTAGTGTTAGTACTTAGATAATTCACATCATCACACGTTTTCAAGTATATAAGTATATGTAAACATGCTTTTCACCCCAAGAGTTCGTAAAACAGTTTAGAAAGTGGGGGTCGTGAAACTCACCTTATCGTAGTTCGCACGGAAATTACATATCAATAAGTCAGATGCCTCGTTTATAGCCTGATTCCTATAAACGGTATCGTATTGTTAATACTAGTACAGTGTTCAAGCTAAGTCGGGCTGTATAGATAATCTGGGTATAGCTGTTAGGCCCAGAACATGACCATAGTCTTAGATTGTGACGTTGTATACTATGAAATGTTTAAAACTGGATTTGGCTCAGTTTCACCGTTTCCCGAGCCTAGCCCAGTTGATCGTTTATACGTTTCGGGATTAGGTAAGATCACATAAACTTAAGTAAATATATTGATTGATAAAATAATTTGATTTATGAAAGAATTTTAAGGTTTCAGTGTCTGGTTTGATCGCAGGGTTCGTTTCCGTTTTCACACGGGTTTGATTATACAAAACGCGCACAATCCACCCGAATTGTCCGGAATTTTCGTAAAAAGTTCGTTTTTATCAATATCATTCAAAAATATGATATTTGACCACTTTTGACATTTTGACATACCAGTCAGTCCGTTAAACACAAAACTGCCGGTTTCGTTAAAACAATTATAATTTAAATCTTTGATTAATCATAACTAAATATGTAATTATATATAAATTATGTAAATTTTTGTAAAAATACATTAAGACATGGAGAATTTTATAAAAATATTTTCAGAAATTTTATGATTAATTATTTATTTATAAAAATTCATTTAATAGGTTATAATCGTGTAATAAATGGCCCGTTTATATCAAACGACCTCCAAAAAATCCAATAATTTTTACAAGTGGGCTAAATGTTATTACATAGCCCCTGCAAAATCTCCAGAACCTAACTCTTTTGACAAAATGCCTTTTTGTGCGTTTTTCGGCTGTTAAAATTCGGTTAAACCATGATTGCACAAACCATACTTAGACATTTCCAATGATCCCCAAACTTTACCAGTGATCTTACCATCCCATATTAAACTCCAAAACCAGGTTTCAGAATTTTTCAATATGTTTAGCTATTTTTCCCAAATAAACGTTCGTAAACGGAAATAAATTCACCAAATATTCTCCGTTTATCGAAAAATTACCAAATTTGAACAGGGACTCATTTATATGATCCCTAATGTCCCTGCAAGTTTTCACAAGCTAACAACAAGCACGTCACAACCTAATACTAAACAGCCCCTAAACGAGTGTTACGGGTTTACCTTGTCGGTTTTCGATGAATTTTGCTAGCTTAAACGACTCTCCGGGTCTCGGGTTGCAAACTCAGTATATCTACATATCATATAACATCAAACCAAGCATAAATCATCCATGTAACAGCCTTGATAATTAGGGTTTCGGTTTTGGGTTCAAACCGAACTTTCTAACCGTAAAAACGTTGTATTCATGTTCTAATCCGCGTTTTTGACCAAAAAAGTATATGTTCCTGGTTTGTAAACATGTTTAACATAAAAGCATGGTTTTACTTGATTTTTAGGGTGTTTGGATGGTTAAACATGTTTAAAACTAATCAAGGATAAATTTTTCATGGTTAAACTATGTTAATCATGGTTAAAACTCAAAGAAAATCACTAATTACCTTAGGTTTTTGATGTAACTTTTGAAAGTTTCTGGAGTTCTACTTTGCAGCTGCTTGGACTTCAAATTTTTGAGAGTTAAAACGAATAACAAAGCTTAAGGAGTAAGTTATATAAAACAAATGTGGTGTAGGGTGGGGCTGGCGATCGGAACCAAGAAAGGACCCTTAATGGGCTGTTTTGGCCCATTAATCTGATCATACAAGCCCAAGCATGAAAAGCCCACTTCAAATTTAGTTCGGGTTCGGTTTTTCGCAAGAAAATTAATTCGGGTGTGAGAAATAGCGCAAAATCGAGTGTTTTTCAACTTATTTTTGTAAAATAAGAAAAACATACTGACTCGTTGTAAAATTCCAAAATATTTTCACGGATTGCTTAGAACATCTCATATAAGTGTTTTATAAATCTTTTTCGGCCTAACGGATGCTACAATGCTTGTTTTGATATTAACGATTGCGTTTAAGCTTATAGCGTATCGATAAACGAAACCTTTTTCGTTTAAAGAGTTTTAAACGTACTGGGGCCTAAATATCAATATGTTAGCCTCTATAACATATATATAACTCGTATATGACCCCTCAGTATGTATACGGGTCATAATTAGTGTCGGTCGGTTACTCGTTTAAGCACTACGAATTAACCGATTTATCGTTTACTTGTTACGTAATGAATATAGTGTACCTCGTTTTGTCGCGAATGTCACATATCAGGAGACATCTCTCAGCTGAGCAACATTCAAATCTTTAATGGAGTGTATGTTTCCTTTGCGGGAGGAGAGAAGGGGAAGATTACTTAGAAGGGTAATGTGAGTAATGGTGTTCTGAAGTTTGAAAATGTGAACTACGTTCCGGAGTTGAACACAGTCTGCTCAGCGTCTCGCAGATTTGTGACAAAGGTTTCTCAACTCATTTTACCAACAAAGAATGTTTGATTCTGAAGCCTGGTATCATTATACCAGAGGATTGGGTTCTTGTTAGATCTCAAGGGAAAGACAATGCCTACCTGATTGACACGAATAAGAATGTCATGACAAAATTACGTGTTTGTTTTCAAAAGTGTCGAAACACAATGCCATGCTTTGGCATCGTCGTCTTGGTCATGCAAATGTCAAAACCCTAAACCGTCTTGCGAAAAAAAAAACATTGTCTGTGGTTTGCCCGTCAAAGATTTTGTGACGATCTTGAAATGTGTGGCTTGCGTTCTTGGCAAACATCATCGCAAAGCACACAAACCAAAGTTGATCAATACAATTTCTGGAGTTTTTCAACTACTTCATATGGACTTATTTGGTCCTGTTCACGTTCTGAGTCTCTCTCGTAGTAATCATTGTCTTGTTATCACCGATGACTACTGCTGTTACACTTGGGTTTTCTTCTTGTCAAATAAGGGTGAAACTGCAGAATTGATCAAGAGATTCGTGGTGCTTATGGAAAATCAATTGAATCTGAAGCTCAAGGGAATTCGCTGTGACAACGGCATGGAGTTCAAGAACTCTACACTCAATTATTTTTGTGCCGAAAAGGGAATACTTCGTCGGTATAGCTCAGCTCGTACACCACAGCAAAATGGTGTTGCTGAAATACGGAACCGTACTTTGATTGAAGCTGCAATAACGATGTTGTGTGATTCAAAGTTGTCGTTATTCTTCTAGGCTGAAACGATCAACACTGCCTGTTATGTTTAGAATCAGGTGTTGATCAACAAATCGCAAATGAAGACTCCCTATGAAATTGTTTATCGTCACAAGCCTACTGTTGCACATTTTCGAGCCTTCGGTTGTCCGTGCACTTTATTGAATCTTAAATCGACTCCAAAGTTTGAGGCCAAGGCAGATGATTGTTACTTCGTTGGATATGCTGGTAGCACGGCCTACAGAGTCTACAATATGGCATCGAAACTGATCGTCAAATCCTATGATGTGCGCTGCCTAGAGGAGAATGAGACCGATGCACGTGTGGGTCCTAACTGGTTATTTGACTACAACAAACTGTTTAAGTTGTTCAATGTGTTTCCAGTAGTTGATACAGAGAACTCAGGGGCAGGAACTTCTAATGTTATTGATAATGAAGAAGACGTACCTACAG
Source organism: Bidens hawaiensis (assembly GCF_021521415.1). Lineage (NCBI taxonomy): Eukaryota > Viridiplantae > Streptophyta > Magnoliopsida > Asterales > Asteraceae > Bidens > Bidens hawaiensis. The sequence continues at coordinate 190,277 of NW_027504882.1, forward strand.
ATATTCAAAAGTTTCCTATACTGAGTGTCGAGCCGTCTGAATTTTTGGACACTTCTCAGCCGTCATCTGAAAATCTGGAAGAAGTTTCCACCGAAACCGTGTCCCCACAAGAGGCTCCTGTAGCGAAGGGTTCACCAGTTGAGGGGGAGAGTGGTATTCGTCAGATATTTGGAAGCACTCTATTCCCTGATGCCATTCCAAATGAGTATATTGCTAGTACCTCGTACTCGCATAGCACTTCGGCATCTGGATGGAAGAACCCTCTCACTGAGTTTCTTGAAGATCCAACAAATTTACCAGCAAACTGTTCTGTTCCTGATCACTCCATTCCATCAAAAACTTAGCGGGATCACACTATTAAAAATGTTATTGGTCCTCTTGAAGCCGGTGTTTCAACCAGAATTCAGACAGAACCTATCAACAACTATTTGTACTCCTGTTTTATCTCCCAGATTGAGCCTAAGACTGTTGAAATGGCTTTGCAAGAACCAAGCTGGGTTGACACCATGCATAAGGAACTAAATCAGTTTGAGAAACTCAAGTTTTGGAGGTTAGTTGAGTTGCCTGCTGGGAAGAAGTCGTTGGATACGAAATGGGTCGCAACAAACAAGATGATACTGGGGTTATTGTTCGAAATAAGGCGAAGCTTGTGGTTCGTGGTTTCCGTCAGGTTGAAGGTTTGGATTATACTAAGGTGTATACTCCAGTGGCTCGTCTTGAGGCCATTCGGATTTTCTTGGCATATGCATCCTACATGGGATTCACGGTATATCAGATGGATGTCAAGACAAAGTTCTTATATGGTGAAGTTAAGGAGGAAAGTTAAGTGGATCAGCCACAAGGTTTTGTGGATTCACAGCATCTGTCGCATGTCTACAAGTTGGACAAGGCTCTTTATGATCTTCATCAGGCTCCTCGAGCATGGTATGCGATGTTGACGGCTCATCTTTTGGAGTATAGGTATAAGCGAGGAACCATTGATCAGACACTATTCATAAAGACGGTTGGAAAGGATCTGATTCTGGTTCGGATTTATGTGGATGACATCATTTTTGACTCTACCTGCACTGCTCTTTGTTCCGAATTTCAAGAAGTGATAAAGAAAAGGTTTGAGATGAGTTCGTTGGGGGAGATGATGAAATTTTTGGGTTTGCAGGTTCGTCAAAGCTCGACTGGCATTCTGCTTCATCAAGGGAAATACGTCGAGGATATGTTGGCCAAGTTTGAGTTTCAAGATTCCAAGAGTACGATGACTCCTATGGCAGAAAAACCTTTTCTTTCATTAAATCCTAAAGGGAAACCCATAGATCAAATGTACTATCGGTCGATGATCGGTTCCCTGATGTATCTCACCGCCAGTCGCCCTAACATCATGTTTGTAGTTTGTCAATGCGCTTGGTTCCAGGCTAATCCTAAACTCTCTCACTAAATTGCTGTTAAATGTATCTTTAGATATCTGAAAGGGCAACCGAAGCTAGTTCTTTGGTATCCCAAAAACTCAAAATTTGATCTGTATGCTTTTGCTGACAGCAATTATGACAGGAAATCTACGTCTGCTGGATGTCAATTCTTGGGGGATCGACTCATTTCATGGGAATGCAAGAAACAACAAACGGTGTCCACGTCCACTGCTGAGGCTGAGTAAGTTGCTACTTTTTCCTGCTGTTCACATGTCATCTGGATACAACATCAATTGCTGGATTACGGTTAGGAATTTCTTGACACTCCTATTTTCTGTGATAATGATGTTGCCATTGCCATTGTCAAAATCCTAGTTCAACACTCTAAAACTAAGCACATTGATATCAAAAGTCATTTCATTCGTGACTGTTACAACCGGAAGTTAATTCATCTTGAACAGGTCCACACTGATAATAATGTGGCTGGCTTATTTACTAAACCGGTCGGAACAGCAAGGTTTAATGTGCTTGTAGGGTTTTTTAAGATGATGCATTTTGATGAATGAGTATTTTTAAGGTTAAATTTTGTACATAAATTTTTTTCTGGGTCTATCATAATTTCTGTACAAATTTAGGGGGAGAAAAAGAAAAAAATACAAAAAGAGTGTGTGTGTGTGTGTGTGTGTGTGTGTGTGTGTGTGTTTTTGATTAAAAAAATCTGTTTTGTTCTGTCGCTTAAAATATGACGATTACTCAAGTCAAGGGACATATCTTTATGTTTGGTCCCGTTGTCAATCTTTGATGTATGGGATAGCCGTTAACCTAAGGACTGAAAGTGACTGGAGTGACTGAATATAAAAAATATATAAGTTTTTTGGTTTAACTATCTGATTTCAGGTTCTTTCACTGAAAATTATGTCAGTTGCCTAAGTTTGAAAGACATGTATTAATATATTTTTGGTCCTATTGTCTACGTGTAGACATATAGGAAAGTCATTTACCTGAAGACTGAAAGTAACTGGGGTGATTGAATCTAAATTGTCTTCTAAGTTATCATCTGGGAAGTGATATTATTATTCAGCTAAAAGCTTTTTAGAAGCTTAAAATATTTTCAAAAGAAAATGGATCCAACCTTTGAAAAATGATAGATAAAATTGATTATGTGTGCCTAACGTGTGAAGTTATTAAGCTGAAAAGGCTTTTGATCAATCATTGATGCGTATGGCACCTTTCCAGGACAAGTAAAAGTTTGAAGTGATATAAACTAAATCTGCTAAACTTATTGTGGAGATTCATTTTGAAGATGTTTCCATGTCCCTAGATACATCTCTCCGAATGATAGGCAGAAAAGCAATTACCCAGTCATACACGAGCCCGTTAGTGTCTTGATCGCCAAAATATTATATTTCAATATTAGTATAAAAATTGTTGTACATATATATGAAAATTATTGTAATTTAAATTTGTTTTAAAGGCTTAAAGAGGCACCAGGGAACTACAGGGGTGGGGCACACAAATAAGTCCTAAACACCCTGAATGTAAGCCTTGTAAGTCCGGATGTCATGTAAGTCCAACGTTCAACCTTAGAGCTTAAAATTATTTTTGTATAGAAAAATTCTTTTGATCAAGCACTAGGGGGTTGGAGCCAAATTGGGGTAATCTAGGGAAAGCCAAATACGCTTTGAAAAGAGATAAGGGGCATCATAGGTCTATAAGTGATGTCCATATAACCTTTATGCCTAATTAAATCTAAGCATATCACTAGCGCAATGAAAATCATGCTAAGTCTCTAATTACCTACTATCAACCTTTTACTATGTCACAATAATGCTGAAAATTAATCATTCTGAAAGTATCTTCTCATGTTCGGATCTTTTCTTAAAAAGGTTGCTTGTTTTAAAACAACTGAAATTTGATCCCAAAATATGTTAAATCTACTGAAGGCAAGATAGGTAAATCATTTTTGTTTTAGCTTAGTTTTTCTTGTTATTCTAATTTTATTTTATTTTTAATTTTTTAGTTTTTACCTCATGATTACTCGTGTCGAAACAAATTTCTTTAAGAAATCACTTTTCACATGAATCGGGATTGTTTTCAGCCCATGAAATTTGACGGTTGCAAATCTTGTTCTTGGGCCACTCTGTATGTCCCAACGTGTTCAAAATTCATGATCTCGGCTTGGTCCATTTAGCCTAAATGTCTGTTCTCAGCCCATCTGGATTCTCGGCCCAGATGGGTATATCTCAGAAGTTTAAAAGGAAGATTTTGGTGGTTTATTGAATATCTCTTTAAAAAAATCTGCAAAATTCTTAACATTCTCGTTCCCAAACACCCGAAAATTCCAAATTGCTTAATCAACATTCACATCTTTTTTTCGTCAAGCATTAAAGCTAATAAAACTTAATCAAATCGGTTTTTCGGATTATGGTTGCAAAACCATTGGGGTTGTTTTGGAATGATCGAAGTGTGAGATGTTACTCGTCTAGATGTTCGCATTGAACGATTAGGGTTGATTGATTGTGTTATGAGTTTTTCATGAAGTTGCAGGTTGTTCATCAATGGTGATTGGGGAGTTTGACAAGATGAAGATGGTGAAATTCAAGGGTTTTCGGTGATGGTTGATCTAATACCCTTGGTCAAACCAGAGATCTGTTGGTTCAATTGTGTCCTCGGTCAAAATTTGACCGAGAATCCGTTTGGTCAACCGAGAACTCGCTTTTCTCGGTGTTTCTGAAATTCTCTGGACCGATAACTTTAAATTGGACCGAAAACTCCTAATTTTTTTGAAAACTCCAAATAGTGACCGAAGACTCACGGATGGAATCTAAAGCTCATTCATTGAACCAAAAACACCTCTAAATTATTAAATTAAACAAGTTTTAGTGAAGATCATGATGTTTATAATTATGTTTTCGGTTCCGGTTACATGGTCAACGTGTCCAATCCACAAGTTATATACATTCCACATGATGCATCACTAATTTGACTCGTTTGTTGCAGACATGGCTGATCAAGCACCCTTGAAGTTTGTTGACTCTCATAATGTTGCTAGATGTTTGGTTGATCCTCTTCTTACACATAAGGAGTTCAAGGTTGTGCTGAACACCTGCAGGATTTTCCCATGCCCTGCGGGAAAATAATGTCATATGTAAGAAAATGGTGAATGATTTATGGATGTATGCTACCATTAATCCAAGAGGTGTCGGGGGAACAGCTATAATTTAATCAAGGATCTAGAAAAGGCCTGTCATTATCTCTGAGGTAATAATCCGTGAAGTACTACGTTTTTGGGATCAATCTCATTACCCTACAGAGTTATCAACTGACGATGTTGCTACGATTGTGAGAATAATGAACTATAAAGGAGTTTATCCTCCAGCCATGAAGAAGCTCTTTCACCCGTACTGGAGATTCTTGATTCACACATTCTTCACATCCATATCAAGACGAAAAGGGGGTTCTTATGAGATTAGCCTCACTCAGATGTTGGTTGTGGTTGCTCTGATCATGGATTGGGACTATAACTATTCTAAGTATGTGTCCGATGAGATGATGAGCAATCTCAAAGGGAAGAAGAAGGAAATGTTTCTGGTGTACCCGAGGTATCTACAAATGATTTTTGATTCTCATTATCCTGACCTCATCAAATCTGTAGAAACGCTCGACATGAAGGCGCTGGGACCAAACACCTTTGGCTTAATGAAACAATCAAGGAAAGGAGCCAAAGTGGTTTATCGAGGTCTTCATCCGTTGGTGAAATTTGGAAGATTTTCTGAGACTGAGATAAATATTGATGCTGCTGGTGCAGCTGTTGCTGAGGAACACATGGTTCCTGCTCAAAGGTTTGTTGCCGCCTTTGAAACACTGTCTGATGATGATGATTCTGACAGCCCTCCTTCACAACCTATGAAGACTGAACACCTGGTACAACAGTCAGTACCTATTTTTGAACAAATTAAAGATTTTGAAGCGTTCAAGGACATGCTCCATTCGACTTCATTGAAGCCTCCTTAATCAGTCACTGAGACACATGTTGAAGAGGAGCTTGAAGAAGAGCCAGCCACCGATCTCATTCCACGAAAAAAGGCAAAGGAGAGATCCAATACCGGGTGTGCTGGCCGTTGATGTGACACCAACCATTCAACCAACTATTACTGAGACTGTTACTGTTGAAGCTCAAACTGCTTAGGAACGGTTTAATGCTGCTCATCAAACTCAAGAACCAATTATTGAAGACATTACACATGAGTTTGACTTTGAGGCATTTATTAAGTCCACAAATGAGCCATCGGGATCGTCTAACCCGACTGGTCAAGAAAGCTCAAGTACAGATGATAAGGTAGCTCATATTTTGGCCATGCAAGACAAGTTCTTACGAGACAAGGGCAAGGGGATTACTCTAGAGGCTGAACCTGTTGATATTCAGGCATTGCAACACCGAGTCTTTAAGCTTGAACAAGACTCGGTGGTGAAGGATATTCACATTAAAGAGCTTGAATATAGCCATGTAGATAAAGAATCAAAGATTCAAGAACTTCAAGCTAGCATGGGTGGTCTCACTGCGATGTATTTAGACCTCCAACAAAATCTGATTCAAAAGTTTTGAGATAAGTTTAGATGTGCTGCTGATATTGACCATGACAAGCGTCCTACTTCAAATATTGATACATTTGTGATGGAAATGGAGAAATACATTACTGCTCCACCAAAGACGGATGAACAGAAGGAACAATTGATGAGGAAGATGTTAATCAGAAGAAATTCAAATCAGAATGTTGTAACATCTGATCACCCTGAGAAATTCGTGGTGGAACTACAAAAGGGTGTTTTTGATAAATACGGTGATCGTTCTGGGGTTCTTTCATGGGGATATGATGTAGACAAGGAAATGTGGTGGGTCAAACGAAAATCGCGTAGCATCGAGTATTACAAGAAAATAAAGAATTTTGGATCTTGTACGAAGGTTGATCTAACTAACTTGATTCATGCTCCCTTCCACAATCCGAACAATGAGCCGAGGGCCCAAAAGTTTTGGATTTATTTAAGCTCTCAGGTGGAACGTGGATTTCCAGACATGCCTACTACTGAATCATTTCTCAAGAAAGCACAGGGTGTTCGTGACCCTCGCACCAACAAGACAATGGTAAATGTGATGTGGCCGCCGGCAGATAAAGTGAAGTCAATTCTGATCACCAAGAGCTTTCTTGAGGGAGCTCTTGATGGAATGAAGTTTTGGACGTATGACGGTGAAACGGCTACGGTTATCATAAGACTAAACATGGGTCAATACCGTCTTGTTAATCCTAGGGATTTATTGAAGTATGGGGAGAGAGATCTCAGGACCCTTAGCGGATTTCAGATTTCAGCTGAACCACTTTATGAACATGCCACTAAGGAGTATACAAGTTTGATATGATCAATTATTCGGTCAGGCTTATAGGCAGGTGCACACAAGGAAGTAGACGCTGACATACTTGCGCATGAGTGAAGCAACAAACCAAGGGGGATTGTTGGGCTATATTTTGTGGTTTATGCTTTATAGTATTGGGCTTAGTTGGGCTATTTTATGTAAACCGAAATCCCTTGATTTTGGTGGGCTTAAGTGTGTTTTGGGCCTAGGTTGATAGTCTATATACACGTTGTATGTAACTCATTGTAGGGTTGTTCGTCTAAGTTGGTCGATCGCCGTGTAAGGTTGTTAAGGGTTTAAGCACCCGACGTATTAATATACGTGTGTTTTGAAGCGTGTTCATCGTGTTTTTTGTCTTTGTGTTGCTGTTATAGAATAGACTTGTTGATTAGCTTCCGCCTAATCGATGAGATAATTGATATCACATTGAAAGATCCTGTCATGGGACTTACAGAGCTCTTATGTTCCAAAGAAACCCAAGGGTTTCGAGAAGCGTTGAACGTGGAACTATCTACTTCATTTAATGAATCCAAAACGTGTTTACCTGAATCTATTGATGTAAATTTTACAAAGTCTGTCAATAGTTCATAGTGTGAGAGTGAGATTGGTGTCACAATGGCTTAAAATGTTTTAAACGAGAAAGAAAAAACTGTTGAAGTTAAATCTGTTGTAAATGAGGTTTATCCATTTGTTTTTCCAAAACACGTTTTTACTACAAAAGGAAAAACCATGGAGTTAACAAACCAAAAGAATTCAAAAATATTAATCAAGTAGTTTTCAAGAAAAAAGCTAAACGTGAACATGCTTAAATGCCTCTAGTAAACAAGTTTGTTTACCAGAGAAGATGTTTTAACTTAAATATGGTAGGACATGTATTCTACGCATGCCCTAATTGTATGAAGCACGGTCATGTTCATCCTCAGAAGTTTGTTACTATGAAACCTGTGAAAGATCAGGTTGATGATAAAAAGAAAGTTTTTCCAACATCTGAGCCTGTTAAGATCTTAAAGAGAAATACTGTTTTGAGTGATGACAAAGTAAAAAAGTAAATTTGAGGTTGGTGAAAGCTCAAATGTTAAAAATAAAACTTTTTACATAAAGAAAAAGTCATCTGTGCAGAACTGGGTGGCAAAACCAACTGGTTTAAATGCAACAGCAAGTCCAGCTAGTTGTGATGAGAAAAGGATATCCATTTCAGATGATTCAAGTGATATATCTAGTATTGATTTATTATCAAGTGAATATGAAATGGATGAAAAGTTTGTAAACAAAATCAAACAACCCAAGACCAAGATATATCTAGTATTGATTTATTATAAAATGAATATGAAATCGATGAAAAGTTTGTAAACAAAATCAAACAACTCCAACTCAGAAGCCAGGTGATGCTTAGATGTTCGACTATGACAACCTCAGAGGAGGATGCATCTGATGAAGCTGTTTCAACATTATTTCGACAATAGCTTTTTGAATATCAAGTTGGCATTCCTACTTCATCTGCTACCCCATTATTTCAAGATTCTCAAGAAGAAGTTCAAGAACCCATTTAACACGATTCCATACCTGAGACTACTCCTTTATTTGACGATGACGGTGAAACTCATGAAGATGTCATTGAGTACCTTATTCAAGTTGCCACTTCAAGTTCCAGTGAAATGAATGTTGAAGATAACATGACAAATCTTCAACAAGAGGTGATAGTTTCCATTACTGTCATTCATTGCAACATGTCATACCATCCAGAGGAAAATATAATTGGTGACTTGAAAATGGGGTTCAAACAAGGAGTCAAATCGATCAAAGCCTCAGGTGTTCTACTTGAAAGTGTCACCACTGCAAAACCAATTCTCATTTAAATGTTTCATCTCTCAAATAGAACCGAAGAGTTATGAAGAGGCGTTAACTGAAGAAAGATGGGTTAATGCAATTGAAGAAGAGTTGCAGCAGTTCGAGAAGCTGGGAGTTTGGAATCTTGTGGAATTACGCGAGAAGAAGAAACACATTAACACCAAATGGGTAGTCAAATGCAAGCGTGATGAAAATGTCATAACAGTACGAAACAAAGCTCGGTTGGTCGTTAATGGATTTAACCAACGCGAGGGAATTGATTACAATTAGGTTTATGTACCAGTTGCAAGACAGGAAGCTATTTGGATTTTTCAAGCCTTTGCATCCTGGATGGGCTTCGAAGTTTACAAGTTGGACGCCAAGTCTCCTTTTCTCAACGGGAGACTTAGTGAAGAAGTTTATGTGGGACAACCATCGGGGTTTGTCGATCCAATTCCCAAAGACAAAGTGTACTTGCTCGATAAAGCTTTATACGGACTACATCAAGCCCCGAGAGCTTGGTATGAACGTTGTCCCAACACCTGTTGGACAAAGGCTTTACTCGAGGAACCGTTGAGTGTACACTCTTCACTAAAAAACCAGCTGGACATCTACTGATCGTGCAAGTATATGTGGATGATATCATCTTTGGGCCCACAAATGATGTTCTGTGCAAAGAATTCGAGGTTCTTATGAAGAAAAAGTTTGAGATGGGTGCAATGGCAGAAATGAAGTTCTTCCTAGGGCTTCAGGTGGAACACTTACCAGATGGTATCTTCATTCACTAGACGAAGTATGTCAACGACATCCTAGTGAAGTTCAACATGTCTGATTCGTCGGCAATCAACACTCTGCTTCCGTTGAATCATGGGATTGGTCCCGATCTCAAAAGGGAGAAGGTTGATCAAACGTTATACCGATCCATGATTGGCTCTCTCATGTACTCAATCGCTTCAAGGAAAGACATCATGTACACAACGTGCTTGTGTGCCCGACATCAGTCCGGTCCGAAAGTCTCGCATCTGATGATCATCAAAAAAATTCTTCGATATTTAAAGGGATGTCTAGGATGTAAGTGTCGTAAACTTGTATAAAAGCAATAATGATAATATGGTTTTACAATGCCATTTCAGTTAAACCAACAAACTTATATTTTACCAGTCTAATTTGTTACAACATTATTTTAAATATATTAATACATAAAAATATTAATAGGTAAAATTATAATTAGAAAGGGTTTTATTTAAAATAATTTAAATAAAACATAATTACTTAAACGTTAACCTTAACCAAATGGTCGACCGGTCTTAGAACCGGACCTTGTTTTAAACTACGAATTTAAATCAAAACTTAAGGTAACTTATTATCACTTTGAATATGTTGTTTGAAGGGTTTCCTTTATAAGACATATAAACAATTTGTTTTCAAAACCAAATGATACGCGTTGTGGTGATATTTGGGTATTAAATCACAAAATAGATGTAGGAAAGCACAAATATATTAAATAAGGTTTTCGTACAGAAGTTTACATAAAATACTTTACTGTAGTTAGATATACTATTTTATTAACTTAGATTGCCTTATTTTGCAAGAAATGACAATTAAATGCAGTTTATGCCTAAACCGACATGAACCGAACAAAGAGTTTTATAAATTATAAAAAAAATTGATATATTTCAGTAAGTTATTTATTATATAACTAATATTTTAATTATAACTTATTTTTGGTAACTTAGTTAAGTTACTAGTCTTAAAAGCTGTTACGTTTTGCCACTTAAACAAAGTACGGGGACTAAAACCGTCCACTTGAAACTTGTTGGAAATTCCAGAACACATAATATTATATATTGCATATAATTTGCTAATAATAAATATGGACTCATCAAAATAAATATTTTGGGTCGTGTAAGTGTTGTTATAAGTCGTTACGTCTAACACCGACAACACCGGTACTAACCGGCATGGTAGTTTCTTTTTATAAAACCAGGTATGTTTTTCGCTAAAAAAACAAAACATTGGATTTACAAATATTGATATGATATGATAGTTTGAAGTCGTTAGACATCCAAAACTTAACAGGAACCCAAACTTACTAAAAATAGTAACTTTGTCGAAACTCGACAAAGTGGTGTAATGTAATGCTTGTTATATATGAATTATATGATCAACTATGTGAAATAGATACAATAAATACGTATATTTGTGAGCGATTCTAAAAGGGAAACTTTATTTGTTTAGAACCCTGTGCGTCGATCAACACATACAGTTGACTAATACATAGGGGTAAAGACGGTTATTAGAACACATATTAATTTAAGGAAGTGTTTATCTATCGTTAGTTAATATTGGAAAACCCATTGTAAATGTTAAAAGACCAACAATAAGTCGTAACACATCAACATACCGAAGGAGCTCAATTGAACGACAACACTAATAACAAAAGTTACGTTGTTGATAAATTACTTACTGTTTGTTATATACATACTAGGCTTACTCAATGGTGTCTAGCGTTGTTGAAAGCTCATAGGTTGTCATTCATTTCACAAATTGCATAAGGACTGAGGTGAGTTTCGTGCTCCCCTTTTTACTTAAACTTTTTGGGCTGAATACATGCTGTGATTTACTTATGGTGTGATGTTTATCAACAACTGTTTCTGCCAAGTTTTTGTCCCACCTTAAATTACATAATCATTAACTCAAGGAGTGAGCCTAAGGCTTGTACAGGTAGTACTATTTAGGAGACCCCCACGCACAGTGACCTTATATCGGGTAAACCACACTGAGGTCTACGGACCATTGCGGCATATGACCCAAACGTTTGGCTTATTGCTTGGTAGAGTAATAATCGGGGACGGTTTTCGTTCGGTTGTAAGTCTAGGGGAGGCTTATGATGTGCACCATGCTTTATACTTACATACACGCAAACTTACGCGATTTTATGAATTAACTATTCTATGTGTATGGGAGCTAAACCGACGTACTCACCAACTTTTTAGTTGACACTTTTTAGCATGTATTCAGGTACTATGTGGATAGCAATTTGAATTACCATTGTAATGAGAATGCCTAAGGATCTATCGTATGCCAAACATTAACAAAGAAGATTAGATGCCGAGAAGATTAGTAGAACCTACCACGGGATTGCAGCAGTGTCAGAGAAGAGATAGCTGTGTAGTTACGCCTTCTCATAAAAACTTAGTGCAAACGTTGTAGCGTATTTTCTTTTATCAATAATATTCCGCTGCTTACACTTGGTACCAATTTGTCCATAAAACGCCAACCCCCCCCCCCCCCCCATGGCAAGGTGTGACAATTTCATATCCTAATCACCTTATCATCTCCTCAAAATGCGAATGACCTCTTGGTTTGTTTAATAATGGTACATAATTTAACTTAAAATCGTACTTAAAAATAAAACTAAATACGATGTTTTTAAAATCAACATACTATTACAGTGATAAAAGGTTAAAAAAATAATAATATTAAAATATAAATAAATATACACTTGCATAAAAGCCTTAGTTTTGAACAAATTATATATATTCTTTTAAAAATAAAAATTGTGTAGATATTTATATATAAATAAATATAAGAAACCATTATACTAAAAAATAGCAAAAAGTATGAAATTTATATTTAGTAGAAACCGAAAAATTCTTAGGACTAAAAGTTTGTGAAAAATACAAAAAATGCCCTCAAATTTGTTTAACTAACGGTTGATAGATAATGTTAATGAGTTGAACTAAAACTGATAGTTAATTGAAACTATTGTATCTTAAAAGCCTAAAACAAATTATTGGACTAAAACTGATAATTTTAAGAAACCACAATAAGCAAAATCAAAGTTCTCAAATTAATAAGTTTCCAACATTTTAAGGCTTTGTAAGTTTTAAAGCTTTTTATTTTTATTTTTATTCTCTAGTATTAAGAATATGTATTTAAAATTTGAAAGAATAGAGAGTGATGTGTAATACTATAATATAGGTTAAGTGGATGAGGTGAATAATGGAAAGTTTATGAGGTGAGCCGATGAGGCATGGTGAAGAATGATGAACGATACGTATTATGCATCGCCTAATTAGTATTGATCTTTTATATACATATATTCCGCTATTTAATTTCTGTTCAATTAATGAGAAATATAAAATTCTCTCACTCTCAAAATTTATTACTTGGCATAAACTTAAAGATGTTTTTAACAAAAAAAATTGCGAAATCTTCATTAAACTATATGAAACGAGAAAGACATAGTCTGTCATGTTGTGAATTATTGTGGAAGGGTTAGGTTCAAATAAGAAGTTTGATTTTCCTAAAAAGGCTAGGAAGGAGGGTATTTTAGTCAACACTTAAATATTAAAACCCACTTACATTCATTTCAAAAACTCACTTACATCTTCACTTATATCCTACAACCACCACCACTCCACCGCCCACCACCACTACAACCGTCACCCACCGCCACCACCTCTCCGGAAAAGTCTAAAAAAACACAATGAAAAACACTATTAAAAACACAATGAGAAAAACACAATGGAAAAATTTACACTATGAAAAAAAACGCAATGATAAAAACACAATGGTATGACACAATGAAATATACTATTGTATAACACAATTTTGTAAAACACAATTCGGTAAAACACAATTTGTAAAAACCCACTAATTTTTTTTTAATTTTTATATTACAATAGGGTACTCATATAAAAGATAAAAAGACACTCGTTATTATGGTGAATTTGTTTTTCAATAAAAATGTTGTGAAAAAAAGTTATTGACGTTTTAAAATGATGGGGGAATTTGGCATGTGTCTTGCATGTAGAGAGAGAAAGTCAACAAATGTGTTATTCCTTTTATACCCTTTACCTTGTGTTCACACTTGATTTCCTTCTAAACTAATCTTATCCTTCCTTCATATTCAAAATCAATGAACAAGATTACCCTTTATCCTTCCTACAAAAAGTATACTTGCTATTATAACCTAACCATGTTGTGGAATGCGTTTTTATCTTTTTCAAGTAGTACATAATTAGCCGTCTTTTGTTGACATTTGAACAAGTCTATACTAGTTGACACGTTGACGAATATGAAATGCTTCCGACTAAAACGTCCTTGTGCATAATAGTTTTCATTTGATTTTAACTGTAAATTGGAAAAAGGTAACAAGGTGTGTCGTTAACCTAAAGAATATTTTTTATTGCAAATTACAAGTCTGACGTATAACAGGCATTAATATATTAATTGATACAGAAGGAAAACATGCAAAAATGTGATATTAACCCTATAGAATATTTTTATAGCAAATTACTAGTCTTTTACATGCATTAATAAATGAATTGATAGATCTACCAACCATATAATTTTGAGAAATTCCAAAGTGGACCATTTTTGGCCCACAAATATATGAACCCAAGTAATTCAGATTATAACATTATTATAACATGTTATCATAAGACTAAACATGGGTCAATACCGTCTTGTTAATCCTAGGGATTTATTGAAGTATGGGGAGAGAGATCTCAGGACCCTTAGCGGATTTCAGATTTCAGCTGAACCACTTTATGAACATGCCACTAAGGAGTATACAAGTTTGATATGATCAATTATTCGGTCAGGCTTATAGGCAGGTGCACACAAGGAAGTAGACGCTGACATACTTGCGCATGAGTGAAGCAACAAACCAAGGGGGATTTTTGGGCTATATTTTGTGGTTTATGCTTTATAGTATTGGGCTTAGTTGGGCTATTTTATGTAAACCGAAATCCCTTGATTTTGGTGGGCTTAAGTGTGTTTTGGGCCGGCCTGACCGGTCGGACCAGGATTCGGTCACCCGACCGGTCCGGTTCGGTGTCGTTCACTCGCTTCTCAAAAAATCGGCCGGTCTGAAACGGTTCACCGGTCCGACCGCGAAACCAGACCGGTTCAGTCGGTTTATTATGGATTTTTTTATATATTTTTTCATTTAACATTTTTTTCCAGATTTTTTGAGTTTGGCCGGTCCGACCGGTGAACCGGTAACCCGACCGGTTTGGTGTCCGATCCGGTTATAAAAACATTGCTTATAATTTCTAATTCATTCCTAATTTTTTTTGAATATCAAACAACATAATTTAATAATTTATTTTATTCCAATAGACTAACAAAATAAAAGACAGAAATATTAATAATTCATTCATTCATTCTCCTTTTTCCGTTAACCTTCACTTGATTACCTTCGATAAACACACCCATAATTTTGGAAATTTTGAAAACTTTCTATATTATTTTATTAATTAAGATAGACTTAAAAAAGTCTACATTCAATAAGCCAATGGATTACTTTTATCACCTCCGGACAAAAAGTTTACAAGGGAGCACGCCACCAACAATATTATATTATTATTTATTTATTACTTACAAACCTCGGTCTATTTAAGGTGTATTTTCAATCTCCATGATTCAATAGATGCAGGAATCCCTTGTTCTGATCAAGTTAACACTTTTCAAGGTATTCTAATATCATTAACTAACTATATATTCATGCCATTTACATTGTACTTACAAGTTGCATTCTTTCAGAAAACAGGATAGCAATATGGAGATATGTTTTGCTAGTCATTCCCACAAACTAGAACTAAAATACGCTGACACCCCTTATTATTGTTCGGGATGTGATCAACTAGGTTTCGGATTGAGTTACATATGCAGCAAAGGATGCAACTTCTTTCTCCACGAACAATGTGGGAAACCACAAACGACAATCGACTACCCATTTTCCAAAAAATGTGTTCTTAAGTTTCGTGATGGAGGACCTGGGATAGATTCCCCATGTGATGCATGTGGCAAGAAAATCAAAAGGTTTCACTACAGATGCATGTGTTCATTTGTGAAACGCCATTTGCACCCGTTTTGTCTTCCTGGTGAAAAAACCTTAGACGTTGTAAATGGTCTTACGTTGCACCTCCAGAAGGCGGCTACTTCAAATTGTTTGCACTGTGGGAATAAAGATATTTGGTCTAAGATTCGTGGGTGGGCTTATGTGTCTTCCTGTGGTACTTACAATTATCATGTTTCATGTGTTAAGGAAATCATAAATAAGAACTGGACGAATGGATTTTTTACTGGCAAGAATGATCCTTTTCAAACCGTAAAACTACAATTTCCGGAAGATATGGATAAGATGAATCAGAAAATTGTGGAGCGGAAGAGGAAGATACCAAAAAGGAAGCACGCTGAAGCGCTTCTTGGCATCTTATTGAATGTGTTTACCGGAAATCCTGTTGGTCTTATTGGTGCTGCTCAGACCTACTTTGGCTAGTTAAGTGCATCCCAAGGACATGTTTTTATCAGAATTTGAATAATGTAATGTTATTTATGTTTTTGAAATCATGCATCTGTATTATAATTTCAAGATCATTGATCAACTTTCATTAAAAATGTCATGTTTGTTTATTCTCTAAGAATACCAAATATCTCAAACGAGATTTACAAAATAATAGAATAAAAAAAGACATACCACGATTTAACTAACCTGATTAATAATAATAACAATACAGTACATACATTAATTACAATTACAATAATAATATTAAACCTAAGTAGTGTTTACATAATTCTAATAAATTCTTGCTGAGTATCAACATTCAATAATCCTGCACTTTGATTATTATTATAACCTACATTTTAAAATATAAATTACTAAACAATAATTTAATTCATAAAGTTCATAATGATTTCTCATTTTTTTAGAGTTTGTGTATTAATCATTTAAATGTTTCTTTTCCCGGTTGATGAGATATGTCCTATTTGTCGTAAGGCGTGTTTAGACTCATATGGGGAGCACGCGATCGCGGTGCACTGTAAAGAGCGCCCGGGGTTCAAGTACCGATACGATCTGCTTAGGGATGCGCTCTTTGATATATTCAGTCAGGCCAAAATTTCTGTTAGCAAAGAAGCACCTGTGAATTTCCTTACTGACCCGTCGGAGGGAAGATCATCTCTTCGACCGGCTGACATTTTGGTGTTTGGATGGATAGGAGGAAAACATGTGTGTGTGGATTTAACAGGGGTTTCCCCTTTGGTGGGCTTAGGGAGTAGTGGTTTCGCAGTCGGGCAAGCCTCATTAAAAGCTGCTTTCAGGCAAGATGGCCAAACATGAGAAAGCGTGTCTTGACAACTAACATGTATTTATTCCTTTTGCTTTTGACACTTTTGGTTTCCTCGCGCCTGAAGTTGTGGAGTTACTTACCCGTGTTTAGCGGGTCATGCCTAGTAATAGTAATGTTATGACTCAAAGATCAGTAAATGTAGTTTTTTAAAATATTGGGTTTTGCAATTCAAAAAGGGGTAGCGGCTCAGCTTGTTGTCCGTTTGCCTTCTATTTCGATGTAATTTAAACATTTAATAATTCAAATTTAAATTTGGAGTTAAAATTTCTTAATTTAATGGTTTAATCCTGTAACTTTGTTGTTACTACGTACAGTTTAATTTCGTAACATAATAAGAACATTTATTTAATACAGTTTATGAAATACAAACAATTTATTTTATAAAAAGTCTACAAAAGTAAAATCTTGAGTTGTCCAAAAATAAAAGTCTAGGGATTGCAAAGGTTTTGGTCATCACGAATAATGGCCCACTGTGCGTGTGTGAATAGTATGTGTGTCTGATTGCAGAGGTTATGTGTGGTGTGTGATTGATACGCGGGAGGGATGTGTTTATCTCTAGTTGTTATAATAATTCATTAGATTTAAAATTATAAATCGTGTATATAATTCTAGTAAAGTTTAAGAGTATAAATACTTAAGAATACAAAAACAGATTTGAAACAAACCAGATCAGACATCCTAGAAAAAAAAGGGGGGGGGGGGGGGGAACAAAATGGTATACACATGCGATAAAATTCTTATTGCATAATTTAGTTATATTTAGTTGTCGATATTAAAGATGAGAATTTTAAGACATTAATCTGGTTGTAATGGTTTTGTACAAACAGCAAAAACTTGAAAACACGATAAAGCGTGTCTAGAGAATCAAAAGGTATTTATCGCTTTTGCTTTTGATACACGGTGTTGGTTTTCAAGGATTGAATCGATCTCAAGAACACAAACAAAATAATGAACACTCAATATAAAGTAAAACTAGCTTTTATCATATTTGGAAAATATAACTCAAAAAAACTAATACAATAACTCTCATAGATTAAACCATGCTTTGTTATAATCTATATATAGAAAGCCCTAACTTAGCAAACAAGAAAACTGATTAACCCTAATTATCACATAGTGAGCCATCACCCCTTCTTAGATAACCGGGCCGCCCCTCTCTGGGCTCACTCCGGAATTACTTCGGGCCTTCAGGCTTCTGAACAAAATGATGAACATATTGAAGAATAATATTATCGATGTATAAGGAATTTAAGGATGACACTAAAAACAATTCAAATCACCACTAAAGGTCCCTATCATGTTAGGAATTTGATTAACTCTTTTTGGGTGTTTTTTTACTTACCACCATGGCACCATCAGCATCGATTGTGTTCTATCTCCCTTAAGTAAAACCATAAGTTATGCATACCTATGTCTAATTGAAGATCCAAAGGGAACCAATAGAAAGCTTGCATGATTCTAACCTTATTTTAAGCCTTGACCAGGTTACATTGTAGTCTCCAATGTAATCCGCATCTAGTAGGTCACTTGTATGAGCAAAATAAAGCAGGTGTTGCACTAGGATAAATATCAAGTTATAAAACTTGTACGTGATAATAATGATGATGATGATGATATGCGAAACCTATCTAATGACATCTACTGTATGTGATGACTAGTGTTAAGAAATAACTAAACTATGCATGGACTTTAGCTATGCGACAACTTCATCAACACGACAACTAGGGCCGGCTCTAGGGTCCTGAGAGCTAGACACCGGGCCAGGGCACGATAGAATCACAGGAGGGCCGAAGTCGTTATTGTAGAATCACATGAGGGTGGAAATCGTTATGATAGTTTAACCTTTCAATCTTTCATTGACAAAGTAGCATAATAAAAAAAAAAGAAACTGTTAGGCCCTATTTTGCATATGAATTCTTTTGTATTATCTTGTTTACTTACGATGTTACGTAATCGTCTTTTGTCTACCTTTGTAAGTTTGGGCCTATAGCCATTGTAAATAAAGCCCATTGGGCCAAAATTATATATGGAGAGTGCATGGAACTTGCACTATGAATAGTACAAGTCTCGATGCATACAACAACCTTTTGCCATATTATCAACCTTATCTGTTTACCAACTCTCCCACTTTCTCTCTTCTCATTCTACAACCGGTACATAACCAACCACAACAAGATCCGAGATCTCGGTTACTTAAGGGTGAATTCCGCTAGCCTTTAAGGAGATTGATCCAAGAACATGGTTGTTTGATCCCGTCTTTGTACCTACAACTGGTATCAGAGCTTTCAACTCTACTAGTTGAGGTTCTTGGGTCACAACCTTGGATTTTGGTCTTGTTGGTGAGTTTGAAAAGTGTGTTGCAAAAACAAGCATGTTCATGGGTTTGAAGATATCTCCGAGTTTGAGAAAGTGTGCTTGAAAGTTTAGAAAACATTTCCGTGGTCTGTTTATGGCTGTTAAGGCGTTCTTTAGGTTTAAACAGTGAAAAAGGGTGTTAAAATCGTACTCAACAGATTCCTAGACAATTTGACTTTCGTCAAAATTAAATCACATCGCATTCAGTTTCTAATTGCTTCGCATTTAGTATTCATTCGCATCGCACTTGGATTTTAAATCGCATTGCATTAGGATTTCAAGTCGCATTGCATTCGAAATCCCAATCACATCGCATTTTAAAATCCAATCGCATTGAAAACTAATCGCATTTCATTTGGAAACCAATCACATCGCATCACTATGGGATTTGTTTTTTTAGAGGAATCGAATCGCATTCCTGTGCGATTTATTTTTGACTGAAGTGCTATCGCATATCTGTATGATTCCTTTGTGATGTAAAGCGTTCCAATCGCATTTCCTGTGCGATTCTGTTGGACTTAGTAATTATAACAAAACTTGAGACTATTTGACGGTTTGACCTTCTAATTAAAATGGCTCATGATCCTGAGATGATAAAAACGTATCTGATGTTTGAAAATGTAGCTGTTACTAACAAGCCACCAAAGCTGCTTAACTGGAATAACAACTTTGATGAATTCAAGTGGAGGTTTAAGAACTATCTAAAAATCAATGAATTTGCTCTCCTTAGATCACTCGAAATCAATCCTCACCAACCCACCACTAAAACTGCTGATGGACCAGTTGATATACCTGTCTCGACCTACAATGATGATGACAAAAAGATGTTGCTTGATGACCAAAAAGCTTATGGTACCCTAAGTGTGTGTCTTTCACTTGAACCAATAGAAAGCTTGCATGATTCTAACCTTATTATAAGCCTTGACCAGGTTACATTGTAGTCTCCAATGTAATCCGCATCTAGTAGGTCACTTGTATGAGCAAAATAAAGCAGGTGTTGCACTAGGATAAATATCAAGTTATAAAACCTGTACGTGATAATAATGATGATGATGATGATGATATGCGAAACCTATCTAATGACATCTACTGTATGTGATGACTAGTGTTAAGAAATAACTAAACTATGCATGGACTTTAGCTATGCGACAACTTCATCAACACGACAACTAGGGCCGGCTCTAGGGTCCTGAGAGCTAGACACCGGGCCAGGGCACGATAGAATCACAGGAGGGCCGAAGTCGTTATTGTAGAATCACATGAGGGTGGAAATCGTTATGATAGTTTAACCTTTCAATCTTTCATTGACAAAGTAGCATAATAAAAAAAAAGAAACTGTTAGGCCCTATTTTGCATATGAATTCTTTTGTATTATCTTGTTTACTTACGATGTTACGTAATCGTCTTTTGTCTACCTTTGTAAGTTTGGGCCTATAGCCATTGTAAATAAAGCCCATTGGGCCAAAATTATATATGGAGAGTGCATGGAACTTGCACTATGAATAGTACAAGTCTCGATGCATACAACAACCTTTTGCCATATTATCAACCTTATCTGTTTACCAACTCTCCCACTTTCTCTCTTCTCATTCTACAACCGGTACATAACCAACCACAACAAGATCCGAGATCTCGGTTACTTAAGGGTGAATTCCGCTAGCCTTTAAGGAGATTGATCCAATAACATGGTTGTTTGATCCCGTCTTTGTACCTACAACTGGTATCAGAGCTTTCAACTCTACTAGTTGAGGTTCTTGGGTCACAACCTTGGATTTTGGTCTTGTTGGTGAGTTTGAAAAGTGTGTTGCAAAAACAAGCATGTTCATGGGTTTGAAGATATCTCCGAGTTTGAGAAAGTGTGCTTGAAAGTTTAGAAAACATTTCCGTGGTCTGTTTATGGCTGTTAAGGCGTTCTTTAGGTTTAAACAGTGAAAAAGGGTGTTAAAATCGTACTCAACAGATTCCTAGACAATTTGACTTTCGTCAAAATTAAATCACATCGCATTCAGTTTCTAATTGCTTCGCATTTAGTATTCATTCGCATCGCACTTGGATTTTAAATCGCATTGCATTAGGATTTCAAGTCGCATTGCATTCGAAATCCCAATCACATCGCATTTTAAAATCCAATCGCATTGAAAACTAATCGCATTTCATTTGGAAACCAATCACATCGCATCACTATGGGATTTGTTTTTTTAGAGGAATCGAATCGCATTCTTGTGCGATTTATTTTTGACTGAAGTGCTATCGCATATCTGTATGATTCCTTTGTGATGTAAAGCGTTCCAATCGCATTTCCTGTGCGATTCTGTTGGACTTAGTAATTATAACAAAACTTGAGACTATTTGACGGTTTGACCTTCTAATTAAAATGGCTCATGATCCTGAGATGATAAAAACGTATCTGATGTTTGAAAATGTAGCTGTTACTAACAAGCCACCAAAGCTGCTTAACTGGAATAACAACTTTGATGAATTCAAGTGGAGGTTTAAGAACTATCTAAAAATCAATGAATTTGCTCTCCTTAGATCACTCGAAATCAATCCTCACCAACCCACCACTAAAACTGCTGATGGACCAGTTGATATACCTGTCTCGACCTACAATGATGATGACAAAAAGATGTTGCTTGATGACCAAAAAGCTTATGGTACCCTAAGTGTGTGTCTTTCACTTGAACCAATAGAAAGCTTGCATGATTCTAACCTTATTTTAAGCCTTGACCAGGTTACATTGTAGTCTCCAATGTAATCCGCATCTAGTAGGTCACTTGTATGAGCAAAATAAAGCAGGTGTTGCACTAGGATAAATATCAAGTTATAAAAGTTGTACGTGATAATAATGATGATGATGATGATGATATGCGAAACCTATCTAATGACATCTACTGTATGTGATGACTAGTGTTAAGAAATAACTAAACTATGCATGGACTTTAGCTATGCGACAACTTCATCAACACGACAACTAGGGCCGGCTCTAGGGTCCTGAGAGCTAGACACCGGGCCAGGGCACGATAGAATCACAGGAGGGCCGAAGTCGTTATTGTAGAATCACATGAGGGTGGAAATCGTTATGATAGTTTAACCTTTCAATCTTTCATTGACAAAGTAGCATAATAAAAAAAAAGAAACTGTTAGGCCCTATTTTGCATATGAATTCTTTTGTATTATCTTGTTTACTTACGATGTTACGTAATCGTCTTTTGTCTACCTTTGTAAGTTTGGGCCTATAGCCATTGTAAATAAAGCCCATTGGGCCAAAATTATATATGGAGAGTGCATGGAACTTGCACTATGAATAGTACAAGTCTCGATGCATACAACAACCTTTTGCCATATTATCAACCTTATCTGTTTACCAACTCTCCCACTTTCTCTCTTCTCATTCTACAACCGGTACATAACCAACCACAACAAGATCCGAGATCTCGGTTACTTAAGGGTGAATTCCGCTAGCCTTTAAGGAGATTGATCAAAGAACATGGTTGTTTGATCCCGTCTTTGTACCTACAACAGGTATCAGAGCTTTCAACTCTACTAGTTGAGGTTCTTGGGTCACAACCTTGGATTTTGGTCTTGTTGGTGAGTTTGAAAAGTGTGTTGCAAAAACAAGCATGTTCATGGGTTTGAAGATATCTCCGAGTTTGAGAAAGTGTGCTTGAAAGTTTAGAAAACATTTCCGTGGTCTGTTTATGGCTGTTAAGGCGTTCTTTAGGTTTAAACAGTGAAAAAGGGTGTTAAAATCGTACTCAACAGATTCCTAGACAATTTGACTTTCGTCAAAATTAAATCACATCGCATTCAGTTTCTAATTGCTTTGCATTTAGTATTCATTCGCATCGCACTTGGATTTTAAATCGCATTGCATTAGGATTTCAAGTCGCATTGCATTCGAAATCCCAATCACATCGCATTTTAAAATCCAATCGCATTGAAAACTAATCGCATTTCATTTGGAAACCAATCACATCGCATCACTATGGGATTTGTTTTTTTAGAGGAATCGAATCGCATTCCTGTGCGATTTATTTTTGACTGAAGTGCTATCGCATATCTGTATGATTCCTTTGTGATGTAAAGCGTTCCAATCGCATTTCCTGTGCGATTCTGTTGGACTTAGTAATTATAACAAAACTTGAGACTATTTGACGGTTTGACCTTCTAATTAAAATGGCTCATGATCCTGAGATGATAAAAACGTATCTGATGTTTGAAAATGTAGCTGTTACTAACAAGCCACCAAAGCTGCTTAACTGGAATAACAACTTTGATGAATTCAAGTGGAGGTTTAAGAACTATCTAAAAATCAATGAATTTGCTCTCCTTAGATCACTCGAAATCAATCCTCACCAACCCACCACTAAAACTGCTGATGGACCAGTTGATATACCTGTCTCGACCTACAATGATGATGACAAAAAGATGTTGCTTGATGACCAAAAAGCTTATGGTACCCTAAGTGTGTGTCTTTCACTTGAAATCTCTCAAACGTTAAGAGAGCACACTACTGCCAAAGGACTCTGGGATGTATTGGTTGATAAGTTTGAAGGGAACTTAGAGATGAGAAACAGTAAAAAGGCATGTTAAAAGGTGAATTTTACACATTCAATCATATCCAAGGAGAAACTGTTGGAACTGTCATCAATAGATTTGAGACCTTGGTTACCAAGATGAGAAGTGCTGGGATTGTTTATGAACAGTCAGAAATCAATGACAAACTGTTGAATTCTTTGCCCTACACTTGGAATAGAAGTGTTATCACCATCAGAAGAACAACAAATTTGGATAGGACATCCTTTTCTGACTTGACCTCCACAATAAGATCATTTGAAATGGACGACAACCTCAGTTAAATATCCATATCAGTTCAGTCAATCATGCTGGAATCTCTACAAGGTCAGGGATCAGCACAGCCTTCCTCCGTCAAGCTCATCCGACAGTTCATCTGGTCAATGGGGTAAAAGTGTATTCTGCTCAACCTCTGCACAGAACACTGCATTCAAGTCAACTACAAGTCAGCCAGCATCATCCAGTAAATAAAGCCGTTGAACAAGCTCTCAAGGCTCATGGGATTAACAAGTATTCTAGTAGCTCATCCTACTCCATTCCTCAAGTTGATGTCTCTCATATTGCACTATTTCATGCGTTCATGGCAAGTCATGAGAAGTTATTGCTAGGAAAAGTCCTACCTCCTTCATTCCAACAAGGTGACATTCCCGAAATTAACAAGAAAGAACTCAAGAAGATGGAAATCAAGTACCAGGTGGCCAGGGCTGTTCATCATGCATCGAACTTCATAAGAAAATATGGGAAAGAGAGTTTCAAAGACTCTGAAGGGAAAGGGATTGGGTTTAACAAAGACAAGTTTTGATATTATAACTATAATGAAATAGGGCATTTTGCAAAGGAGTGCACAAACCCAACAAAGCCCGCCAATAACATCAAGATCACTAAAGTTTTTGACAATGAAAGCGGTAAAAGGGGTGACAAAAGGCCAACGGATCAGGACAGCTCTTCGGATCAAAGTATTTCTTGAATTAGTCAAAGAAACTCAACAAAAGGAAACTTTGGCTCAAAATCAAGTTCAAGGGCCCTTATCACATAATCTGTTTCAACAGCAGAGCCAGATTGGGAGGATGATCAGTTCTGTGAGTTGATAAACCCACAGAATTTAGCTAGGATGACGTTTGTTGATGAAGAACAAACTTCTTCAAGTCCTGCTTCAAGAGGAAGCCAAGTCACTCTAACATTCTTGAGGTACACAAACTCTGTTCTCAAGCTTGTATTAATCAAGTAAAGAGTTATAAAACATATAATGCTGCCTTGAACAATTAAAATTTAGGCATTAAAAGTCAGAATAATGAATACAAAAATGCTAAAAAGGTATTCAATACTGGAATTAAGACTCATAGCAATGACATGAGAAATTGTTTCAGTCTAATACGCTAGTTGAGTTTCACGAAAGACAAATAGCTGAGTTAAAAGCTAAAATTGAAGAGCTACAATTAGACCTTGCCCAAAGAAAAATAACAGTGATAGGTTTGAAATGGCGTCCGATAAGTTAAATGGGATTATTGGAGCACAAATGGGGGTAAAACAAAAGACAGGATTAGGCTATGATTATACTGTAGTTCCCTAACCGTTAAATGAAAACTACACTAGCCTACCTCACTTTAATTTCAATACCCTACCTAAGGACGAAATTGTCCATGGAGTTGGTCATGTACCAAACCCGAAGACATTTGTTCCTCCCATCTCCATGAATATTGATCTCATCCCTATATCAGTTAGTTCAAATAATGATTTATCTTGTTCAGCAGGTTATGTAAAAGAAAGTGGGTGTGTGG
The DNA here is from genome assembly GCF_021521415.1 of Bidens hawaiensis. Lineage (NCBI taxonomy): Eukaryota > Viridiplantae > Streptophyta > Magnoliopsida > Asterales > Asteraceae > Bidens > Bidens hawaiensis. The sequence continues at coordinate 215,766 of NW_027504882.1, forward strand.
AAAAGAACATGAGTTGTGGAAAGAAAAGCGTTTTAAATTCACTTTTTGATTCCAATGTGGATCTAAGATAATCATCTGTCAACTTTGTCTATAATAATAATACATGTGGATCCATGAAAATTACATTAGCATCATCTTCGAATGATAATGTAATTTGTGAGAATGTTGTTGTTAACACTTTTCAAAATGTTTTGGATGCAAATGATGGTTTTGTTTCTGATACTGATTGTGAAACTTCTTATGATAAAACCTATGTTGAAAATGGTGTTAATAATAATATAGTTAATGAGATGAACATAACTAGTTTTTCATCAGCAAGTCGTTAAGTTGAGTATAATTTAAACAAAAGAATTGTTTTTGAGAATGAAAAGGAAAGTACCTCAAGTATATATATCCAACCAAAGAAAAACTCATTTTCTCAAACAACTAATTATTTGAAGAATCCTCAGTCATACGACTATTATGATAACAACTACTATGGTCCTCATCAACAAAGTTATGTTGATTCATTTTACAAAAATGCTTTTAATGATAGAGGCTACAGATTGGGTAGTTTTTATAATCATGTTCCTTTCCAAGCATCACCTTTCACACCACATCAATTGTATTGTAATTCTGTTGAGTTCTATAGGTTCTCTAGAAGAAAATGTTGTCTTGTTTGTGGTAACCCTTCTCACCATGCAAGAAACTACAAGAACTGGCACAGACAACATAATGAAATGAATGGTCAGTTTGATCAGTCACGTTCCAAAGCTGCTACCGGTATGAAGTCGAGGACTGATTGATCTGAAAGTTCTGCCAGTGAAATGGACGTGAGATCCAACAATCGTCATAAAACAAGAAAACCTTTTTGGATAACCAAAAAGGAAAGATCAAAAAGGGGTTCAAGGGCTGAAAAACCCAAGAACCCACCAAAAACAAGTGAAATGGGGAATCTAGAGGTTGAAAGATTAAGGATTTTGTTTTGAAAACAAGAAGAAGACGGTCCAAAAAATCTTCTAAAAATAGGAAACATGCTTCAGCATGGATTCCTAAGAATTGTTCATTCGATTCAGACTCACCAAACTACCTCATTTTTACAGAAAATAAAATAAAATTTGGTGATTTTCTTGTTAATATTCTCGAGACATCTAAGTCTCGGGAATCCATGTCTAACTAGTTGTTCATTCATGTAGGGTCAGTCAAGAAAGCCTGTCAACACTATTTAGTACTTAGTCAGTGGTTGTACGCAACTGTTGATACACGACTTGGGCGTTTCGGTCTTTATTATATTATTATATAGTTTATTAATGTAAGGGGAATTTTGATAAATAACCCTCATTCACTCCATTGTAAGGCCATTCGTTACTCCGTAACGAATGAGTCACATTCGTGATAATGTAAGCCACATTCGTTAACCCTGTTTAACGAATGTGACAACGAATGTGGGGCTATTCGTTAGTATAATGTAAGACGAATGAGTATGTTCATTCATTATTAGTTAATGTAACGAATGACACATTCGTTAAGTATTAAATTAGCGAATGTGGTCATCCCCTATATATACCTCTTATCATTATCAGTAAAGTATCGAAGTTATTTTGAATCTGTTTGTGCACTGTTAAGCTGCCGGAATTCTCTCAGACCACGCACACAAACACAGACTAATGTATATCTTCGTATTAATCGTAATAACATGATGAACATCACGTCGTCATCATCGGCCTAGATCTTATCGAGGTTCATCAAGTGGTATCAGAGCCTTGAGATCGGATCTTCTTGTTTGTTCATCGTAATTGTATCAGTTTATCTCTGTTATTGATCAATTTCAATAAGAATTGATACAGTTCATTGATTAATTGATTTCCGGTGAAACAGAGGATACTAGTTAAGAGTAATTGAGCTTGTGTAAGTGTAATTGGACTTAGTCTTAAGGTAATTGAAAGGTTAATGGAGGTGAGTTAGAATTGGTATGGAATTGGACTGGTTGGAGTTGAGATTTGAATTTTTGTTAATGGCGGATAATCGATTGAGGTTCATTTTGGTTTGATTGTGAGTTCGGATAGGTTTATTGAGGTTCGGAAGTGATTTCCGAGGATATTGTGTTGGTGCATTTTGTGACTGTCGCTATGCAATTCTGTTCAGCGGAAACGAAGTACGAAGTTGTAACAACTTCGCCTACTGGCCCAAGCCCAAGCCCGTGAAGTTGTGATTATATATCGGCTGTGTCTTGTTTAGAGTTTGTTAATCCAGAAAATTAGAGTATTGTGTGTTCAGTTCAAGTAGCTAGAGAGAAACCGAGAGGGAGAGTCGTGTGGGACGGCCCGAGGTAGAGCTCACCTCGGGTCGGCCGTCTTTAGTTTTCGTGTTTGGTATGTAATGTGTTTCGGTTATTATATAAGAGATCTGCAGATGTGTTTATCCCATTCGTGTGTTTGTTCGTGTATGTGTTTGTGTGTAATTGTGTTCTTCGTCTTCTACACCATTAATCGAGTCTAGGAGGATTCCGCACTCCTAGACCTCGTGCGGATCTTGTATCGATCGGCGACGCCCCGGGGGGACTTACATAATCAAACATGCTTTTCACTCCCAAAAGTTCATAAAACTGTTTAAAGAGTGGGGTCATGAAACTCACAGTTTAGTAGATACTCAGCACTGTGTCAGCTTGCGGTTTGTTCGGTTCGCTATCACTAGTTCCTATAATAAATATTATAATAATATTAATATTTTAATATTATTATAATCTCAACACTAAACTGGGCTGTATAACTAATCTGGGTATAGTTGGAATGCCCAGAAAGTGGCAATAGGCTTAGGTTTTGATGTTGTTCAATGTCTAATACTTAAAACCGAATTTGGCTCAGTTTCCCGTTTTCCCATCTGGGCCAAGTTGTTTGTTTACGCGTTCTGAAAACACTTATGGAGAAATAAGCTTGGGTAAATGTGTTGGTTAATAAAATGATTAAGTTATAAAGAAAGATCACATATTGGGGCCCCGGATTAGCTACGGGGCCCGTTTCCGTTTATTCAGTTTGATTTGAGAAGAAACATGCACAATCTATCCAGATTGTCCAAGTTTCTCATAAAAAGGTTCGTTTTGACTTAATTAATCCTATGATTTTTGATCACTTTTGGTGTTTTGATATTCCCGCAGGTTCGTTAATCGCGAGCTTGCCGGTTTTATAAAAACTGAATTTGTTTAATCTTCAAATTAGCATAATTAATTAACCGTTAATCATTAAATTATGAAAATTTAGCCTCTTATCAATTAAAATATATAGATTTTAATAAAAATATTTTTTTGAATTATTTCCTGATTTATTAATTTTTAAAAATTCATTTTTACTGCTATATTTAGCCTGAAAATCGTCTGTTTATCCCAAACGATTTTCAAAAATTCAACAAAATTCCTGAATACTCAAATTATGTCCCGAAAAAATTTGTATCAATTCCAGAATGCAATAAGCTTGTTCAATATTCTTTTCGGCTCAAATTTGGCTATAAAAATTCATACGAACACATATGCACAAAACACTCTTAGACTTCTCCAAATTATCCCAAACTTCATATGTGATCAAAATACATAAAATCTGAGTTCCCTAAAAAATTTCATAATTTTTGAAGTATTTTAACTATTTTTCCCAAATAAACGTCCCAATTCGGTAATAAATTCGCCAAATATTCTCGAATGGTCGAAAAATTACCAAATGTGAACAGGGACTCAATGATATGGTCTCTAATGTCCCTACAAAATTTCAAGACCTAACAATATGCACATCACAACCTTAACCTAAACAGCCCGTAAACGAGTGTTTCGGCATTACCTTAGCGGTTTTGGTTCGTTTCCGCCTTTCTAATCAACTTTTCAAGCTCTTGTGCTCCTATGTAGGCTAGATACAAGTCCTATATCACAAAACAAGCAATTTTTCATCAACAAAACAGCCCCTTAACTTAGGGTTTCGGTTAGGGTATAAAACCGAACATTTGAACCGTAAAAATGCCGTTTAAACCCTCTAATCCGTGTTTATGGCCAAAAAAGAGTATGATTTTGATTCATAACCATGTTTACGATCAAAACATGTTTTTGGACCATTTTTATGTTTTTGCATGGTTAGGAATGATTTTTGGTAATCAAACTAGTTTTATATGATATTAAACAAGATTAACAATTTGTAAAAGTTGATTAAAATGAATTTTTTTTACCTAAAATTTTTTCTTGGTTTGTAAAGAGCAGATGTGGTTTCTTTCCAGAATTTGCAAATGTCTTTTTTATAAATATCATGAAATGGTTGCTTATAAAGAAAGCAAAACCACAAAAATATTAAAAAAACTAGCGGCCAGAATTGGGCCTGCCCCATTTGGCCTAATTTTGGTCCAATTTTCTTGATTAGCATGCCCGAACGTGAAAAGCCAAGTCCAAATTTATTTCGGGTTCGGTTTTTGGCGCGAAAAATCTATCGGGTAAGATAAATAGTGCGAAAACGAGTGTTTTTCGGCTAGTTTTGTATAAATTTATAAAAACGTACTATACATTTATAAAAATCGAAAATATTTTCACGTATCGGTTAAAACATTTCAAATAAGTGTTTGGTAAGTCTTTTTCGGCTTAACGGATGATACAATGCTTGGTTTGTAACTATCTTTCACGTTTAAATCTATAGCGGGTAGTTAAACGAGCATGTTTTCGTTTAACTTGTTTGCTATCGAACTAAGGCCATATTACTGATATTTTAGCATTTATTAAATGTATATCACTTATAGATGCCCCCCCCACCCGGGATATCTGGGTCATAACTCGACCCGTTCGGTTAATCGTTCGTTTGTTACGCAAAAAGCGTTTATTTGCTTAATCGGTAAATACATACTGAGGTGTACCTTGTTTTGGCTCAAATGTCACAGCAGGTGAGTTCTAGCCCCTGTATCTGTTATGTTTTTGGGGCTGTGTTCATACTCCTATGTGATAGACAATACACTTACTTGAATGGTAAGTGTATGATACGTGTATGATTGTGTATTGAATGTTATTACTATAGAATGTTTATATGAATGAGTATGTATATATACTTTATAACTAGAGGATATGTAAAGTATGCGCGTATGATAAAGCGTATGGATGATTGACGAGACAGGTATGGTTGTATAGTTATTCGAGACATAAGGGACCAGATCCTTATAATATCTGTGATGTTAGGGACCAAACCCTTATAATATCTGTGATGTTAGGGACCAGACCCTTATAATATCTGTGATGATAGGGACAAGACCCTTATAATATATGTGATGTTAGGGACCAGACCCTCATAATATCCGTGACGCTAGGGACCAGACCCTTACAATATCTATGATGTTTAAGATAGAATAACTTATGGTATACCATGGGGTTTTATGAAAGAAAGTATGCAAGTACGTATGCATATATGTAAACTATGTATGAAGGAAGTAATAATAAGTTATGTATGAATACGTATCTCCGGGCGCGTATGAGTAAGTTATGAATGTAATGTATGTTAATTGATTTACTAGAACTCACTTAGCATAACTGAGTTCTAGTAAATAGGTTGAGGCAGTTGGATTGAGGAGGGACATATGGCATTGGCATGAACTGAAAAGGCTGGCATCTATGAAGAAGTGTCATGACTATTTTATATTAATATTTATGAAAAGACAATTTGTATGCTTAAGACAAAATTTGATGTTTTGTAATGTAATGCATGAAGATTTAATTATTCAGCGAACGTTTTAATTAACTCTGATTTTAGAACAGTGTTTATGAGTAAATCTAACACCAAGTAGGGTTACCGGAAACAGGGCCTTACATTTTTTTTATTTAAACTATATATATATATATATATATATATATATATATATATATATATATATATATTTTATATATATATATAGGGAGAGGATCAAGAGAAAACTCATCTTTAAGGAGAAAACTTAAAAACTCCTAAAGAATTATTTTTAATTAAATATAAAAAAATATTTTAAAATTTCCGTTTTTGCCATTATTCTTATATTTTGGTCCCCGACACTCGAAAAAAATAAAAAAAAACTAAAAAAAAAAACGCTGTAATGCACATACGTATTACTGTGCGAAACCGTTGCATTACACATGTGTATTACTATCTACTTTTAAGTTTAATAGTGTTTAGTTGTATTTATTCAATATTTGTGTATTGTATATGTGTAGTAGTGTTGTATTATATGGAAAAAAAATTAATAATAAAATAAAGGTCGATGTAGTGCACATGTACGTTAATGTTGTATTACACATACGTACTAATGTGTAATCGATGTGCGTATGTAAGGCCCCGAACCCGGTGACCCTACTTTAGCGTCAGATTTACTCATAAACACAGTTCTTCAAATCAGAGTTTATTAAAACTTTTCGCGGAATATAAAACATCAATCATTTGTTACAAAACATTAAATCTTTTCTTTGATACCATAACACAAAACTTTATATTTAAAACATCTTTACTTCTTTCTTCAGATGCCAGCCGTTCAATCCATGCCGTGTGTCATCCTCATGTTAACTCTATAATCAGCTCACCTGCGTGCATACTAAAAGTCAGCTACGCTGAGTGAGTTCTAGTTAATCGAACGCCATACAATACATACACATACATACATATCTGTAGATACATATCCATACTTCACTAGTTACCCTTCTGTTCTACATTCATACTTGCTACCATACATACATACATATCTACCATCACTAACCTCAGTCTACCGAGAGTACGTTCATAGTTCACCGTCTATACCTGTACTCAAGGTCGTGAACACGTACAAGGTTCGCAGTCCTTACCTATGTTCACCATTTATGGTACGTACAAGGATCACGGTCCTTCCCTATACCATGGTACATCCACAACACATACAAGGTTCGCAGTCCTTCCCTATGTTTCAACCTAATTCATAGCACGTACGAGGTTCGCAGTCCTCCCCTATGCTACAAAATCAGCACGTATAAGGTTCACAGTCCTTTCCTATGCTGAAATACATCCACAACACGTACAAGGTTCGCAGTCCTTCCCTATGTTGCAACCTAATTCATAGCACGTACGAGGTTCGCAGTCCTCCCCTATGCTACAAATACAGCACGTATAAGGTTCACAGTCCTTTCCTATGCTGACGCCTATCTACATTACGTATAAGGTTCGCAGTCCTTATCTACGTTTACATATATCATCTACTTCACGTATAAGGCTCGCAGTCTTTAACTACGCCATTACCAGCCGAGTCTATGTCCGACAGAAGCTAGAGGGATTTGCCATCCTAACTTACTATGTCGAACGTAGAACTCACATGCCATTCGTGCACCTATATACACATACTTACATTATAACATAAGAACACTCTAGGCATTCTTTACCTCAATCATTTAACAACCATACCCCTTGTCGTTACGTGCAATATCCAAAGATCGTTCACGCCCCGACAAGTATTCATTTGAAATATTCATACATCTTCGATATATAATATTCGTACCTTTATTCTTAACCTGACAGTACGCGCAATATCCGAAGATCGTTCGCGTACCGACAAACAATCATTCATATCTATCACACATATCACATATGACATACACTTATCACTTAGGATAAATGTATTAACAACACATCGAGTATGCACACAGCCCCGAAAACATAACACATAAATGGGGCTAGAAACTCACCTGAACTCTGCTTCTTTCTTCTGATAGCTGTAAATCCCTTCTTTAACTAAGCTCGGCTGACTGTACAAGTTACACGTATCAATACTGGCTTAATCTAATCTGGTGGCCTAGAATTAGCTTACTTTAACTTATCGCTTATAATTTATTTTCTAATCGAACTTGGCTTTAGGCGAAGTTGAACCTCAGGCGAACTTGGCATCAGGCGAAGTTAAACCTCAGGCGAACTTAGCTTTAGGCGAAGTTAATCCTCAGGCGAACTTGGCTTCAGGCGAAGTTAAACCTCAGGCGAACTTGGCTTTAGGCGAAGTTGAACCTCAGGCGAACTTAACCTCAGGCGAACTTGGCATCAGGCGAAGTTACCAGTTAGGCGAACTTAACTTTTCAGCGAAGTTGCCATTAGGCGAACTTAGCTTGCAGGCGAAGTTCATCGCTTGAAGGCGAAGTTACCCAGATGAAGGCGAAGTTGCCCAGATGAAGGCGAAGTTACCCAGTTCAGCGCTGTTTCAGCTTCTGCTCGACATTTCGGGCGATTTTAACACCCTTGCTAAGGTTCAATACCACCCACTACACTTCCCGACCAGATCCGGTCGTTTTTACACTAAAAAGCCCGGATCTATAAACTTCAAGATTAAGAATCATACCTTTAGAGCTTGCTTGGATCTCGTTTAACTTGATATTACCACTAATCTTTCTCTCGGATCTGCCCGATTCTTCCTTCTCTCTCTCTCGGCCGGACCGGCTTGGTGTGGTGTGTGTGTATGTGTGTGTTAGGAGTTTTAGGGTGTAGGGTGAGAATGAAGATATTTTGGGTTTAGGGGATATCTATATCCCTTAAATCCCATTCTCATTTAACCCATCTCAATTAATCCAAGTCCACAACCCACATCCATTACCCAACACTAGCCCGACTCATACCAACTCCTATTCTATTATTTATTTCCTGACAACCCGAGTAAACTTTCCCTCTATTATTAAGCAATATAATTAATATTATTTATGGAAATTTCGGGATGTTACAGCGTATTAGTCTTATATTGCATATATAAAATAGTGTGTATCAAATATGTGCAATAGTGTTGTATACTATGCAATACAAACACTTTTGCATGCATGCAATGTACACCATTACACATGTGCACTACACCGACGGGGTTACCGATAAGGTGGGTTTATTTATTTATTTATTTATTTATTTTATTTTATTTTTTTTGTAATCAATGAAAACATATAAGAATAATGGAATAAACAAAAACTTCAAAATTTTTTTTTTAAAAAGTTAAAAATAGTTTTTAGGAATTTTTTTTAGTTTTCTTTATAAAAGGAGTTTTCACTGGATCCCACCCATATATATATATATATATATTCATATTCGAAACTACCATTATACGTTAAGCATTTAAAGAACCGAACGCCACTAATCTCTCTAAATAAATAATTGTTTAAAGTTTTTCCATATATATATATATATGTGTGTGTGTACAAACACACACATAACCTAATTTTATTGTTATATATATTCTAAATCTATATTTATAAATATACATTTTTCTCTGTCTTAACCTAATAATCTTATTTTAAATAATTAAGTAAACTAAAATGGTTTTATTTGTCTAAACGAACCTATCACCGTTAAACTTTAAAAACAAATTTTCATTTAGTATATAATTATATGTAATATCAACTTGGCGTTTATTCTTTAAAAATTGAAAAGTAATTTGTAATAATATTTAAATTGTTTATTTGTATTAATATAAGATACATTTAACACTTTAACGATCCCCAATCCGTTATAAACCCATGTTATTGTGTCTTGTTCGTTAGAATATTTATTTTAGTGATACTTCTATAATAAGGACCTATCGTCAAGACTCTCGTGGAACTAACTTATATTCTTCGTAACCGTTACCGTCTACCTTACCTCTTAGGTGAGTAATCACACTCCCCGTTTTTTTTATTTTTGTTATGGGGGCATTATGCGTACTAGAAACTATTATTATAATATTATTTCGCTCAAACACAATTCCATTAATTGCTTGGTTGTGATGATGCTCGATTATTTGTTGATTGCTATATGAATTATGTGTTTACTGTTTTATGGTTGGTTGGTATCTCATCCTCATCCTCATAGTATGATCATACGCTGTCCGAGTAGACTTGTCTGAATCTAGTGGCAAACACCTTTTTTTGGTTTTCTTTTATGTTGTTATTGGTTGCAAATTCTTCCGAGTAGACATGTCCACATTCTAGTGGCATGATTGAAACGACACTTATACTTTTTTATATTAATTGATGCTATTCACATAACCAAGGAATGTAAGACCCTGAATCCCGGGAATACTACAGTTGGTATTCATACAAATACTTATAAAAATACTTAAACTCAAAAACAGTTCATTTCATTTCAAAAACCAGTTCAGAGTATAAATCAGCGGAAAATCAAATTATTTAAAACATGTTCCCAAGACCCGGGAATTATGCCCAAAATCAAATTTCAATGTATTTAACAAAACTTTGAAATAAACATGTTCATTATTAAAGCTTCCAACTAAGTATGCCTTCCACCGTCCAAGTAGCTTTGTGCACGTCTAAGCGATAATGCATCCTCCTCCTAACCTGAAACTCACACTAACATGCACACAAAGTCAGTTTGAGCTGAGTGAGTTCAAGTTTTAATAATTGACAACCAAAATAATAATAATAGTCATAATCATTCCAAAAGTTTTCAAAATAAAGTGGGATACAACAGTTAGGCCATCATCAACAATAAGTAATCATACTTATATATATATATCCATATAACTATATCTCTATAGATATCATCCAAGTATTAACATCAGGGTCGAGCACACGTACAACCCAAACACGTATCATCTCATCCGATGGTGATCATGCCACACGAGCCACCCGCCTTACGGGCTTTCCAGGGCCCGCCACAGGATTTTAGAATTTGAGTACTATAGTTTGGCCCGGCCAAGATCACCATCTATCCGCATGCAAACACAAAGTAGGCATACGCAACATCCGTAGTCGATAACGACTAATTAACATCGCCAATTATTGGCCATACAATAATACATGTATAATCATACATACAAACATACATAAATATCATCCTAAGGCGTATTCTATACAAATAAGCCTATATATGTATGTATATATATATATATATATATATATCATCCCAAACATATCATCATGGAAGTAAGCCTATGGTCATAAAGTAACACCTGCATACACCTTCATAAAGATAATCTCATAACATACTACAATACGAGTAAGCCTACATCCTTGAGTCTAGACCATAAGTAATATCTATAACCTTATAAAATATATAACCATAAACAAGCCTCAAATATTCGAAGGCATAGAGTATAATCCACCCATATTTTCATGAACCCACAAACACAAGTAAGGCCACATAAAACCGTCCAATTAGTTTAAATGACTATAGTCGGATAAAATTGTAATATGGTGTGCATGGTAGCCCAAAACGTAAAAAGAGTAAAAGGGGCATCATGAACTCACCTGACACAAGGCACGAATTCACCACAAGCTAAAGGACCCCTAAGTATCCCTATAACTCAAATGCCTGCTAGTTAACGAACAATAATTACTAATGGTATCGAATCGACTCGTTTATCCTACGAGGCGTTCTAAGATGGTTCAAGTTACCTAAAGCCTTGACCTCATCAAACACAATCATAACAGCCCCCCGGGGCCTTACATTCACCAACACGACCCTTAGATACTCCCGGGAATAAAGAATTCCCAAATTACCCCCGGAAGCACTAGGTGACACTAGCACGCGCGTTTAAGAGTTGTTTAGGAGATTAACATCCAACTCAGCCCTATGTGGACCCAATATGATAATTTCACAGCCAACAAGTCCATATGATAATTTCACAGCCAAAATTGTAATATGGTGTGCATGGTAGCCCAAAACGTAAAAAGAGTAAAAGGGGCATCATGAACTCACCTGACACAAGGCACGAATTCACCACAAGCTAAAGGACCCCTAAGTATCCCTATAACTCAAATGCCTGCTAGTTAACGAACAATAATTACTAATGGTATCGAATTGACTCGTTTATCCTACGAGGCGTTCTAAGATGGTTCAAGTTACCTAAAGCCTTGACCTCATCAAACACAATCATAACAGCCCCCCGGGGCCTTACATTCACCAACACGACCCTTAGATACTCCCGGGAATAAAGAATTCCCAAATTACCCCCGGAAGCACTAGGTGACACTAGCACGCGCGTTTAAGAGTTGTTTAGGAGATTAACATCCAACTCAGCCCTATGTGGACCCAATATGATAATTTCACAGCCAACAAGTCCACATGACGCTACACGAGCCAAATGAGTTGGTAACTCGCAAGTATAACGCACCAACTATTCAATATACGCAAATGCGCGTTGTACCCGTTTGAGTAACCGAAAACTAAGTATGCCTCGCATTAAACGCAAAAAACTACCATTCTAGTCAACTGAAAACTATCTTTCAAACTACAACTAGTTGACCAATCAAACTAACACCAATGGACATGATTTTTAGGTATGTTATATGGGACATACCTAAGAAGATTGTGGTGCAAAAACCTCAGTCGAAACAGCCCCGAAACTGCCCAATTGGACAGCCACCCGGTAAGCCTAAAACAAGCGGTTTAACGACGAATAAACGAGCCATAAGGATGAAGGTGAAAAAGAGTTGTAGACACTTAATACCGACCTGGAATTAAACTTTTGAAGGCCGTGTACTGGCTGGTTGCACGGAAATCGAGAAGTGGGAGGGGGTTGGGGCGCCGATCGGAGGTTAGGGTTGGGGTTAGGGTTAGATTTTTTTTATAAAATATATTAACAATATAATATATTCTGGCCCCTCCACTTTACTACGGGTTGAACCTGCAAGAAAAGTTAAGCATGATAAGCTTACGAGGGTGGCAAGGAGCTCCCCGGAGAATGCCGGGTCAAGCCCGAAAGGCACACTACACTACAAGGTTAAACCTTTTATCGGAAATTAACGGACGTTACAAGGAATTGTTTATTTCACATATTAATATTATTATATTTACACCAAACTGTGAATTACTCGCTAAACATATGTTGTTAACAAATTATTTTAACGCATAATGCAGGTTGTTATAAGAAGTTATCTGAAGTGAAGACATAGGCTTGGAATTTAGGCTAAAATTTATAAAGTTTAAATGTTGTATCAAATTCTTTTAAATTTTGAATTGTTTGTGTACGGTTGATATGAATAAATAAATTTAGATATTGACACTTATTATTATTAGTGTCTTTGAGCTATGATACAAATACATTGCGCCCTTGCATATTCCACTGTAGGTTGGGGTGTGACATCACTTGCTTAAGAAGTTAGGTTAAATTAATATATAAAAAAGGGGGTTTTCCCTATGGCGGCCGCAAGAAAGAAGGGCCCCCATGGGCCCCATTTTGTTCCATTTCTCTCGATTTGCATGCTCGAACGTGAAATCCTAAGTCCAAATTTATTTCGGGTTTGGTTTTTTTCGGGGAAAATATATCGGCTGCGACAAACAGCGCTAAAACCGAGTGTTTTTCAGCCAATTTCTTGTAAATTTAGAAAAATATACTATTTGGTTGTAAAAACCCAAAATATATTCACGGATCGCTTAAAACATCTCAAATAAATGTTTTGTAAGTCTTTTTCGACTTAACGGATGATACAATGCTTGTTTTGGAACAAACTTTCGCGTTTAAAGTCATATCGGGTAGTTAAACGAGTGTCTTTTCGTTTAACTGATTTGCTATTATACTAAGGCCATAGTATCAATATGTTACCTTCTAATATACGTATATCGCTTACAGATGGACCCCCGAGATATCCAGGTCATAACTAGACTCGTTTGGTTATTCGTTTGCTCGTTACGCAAGGGGTTAATCGATTATTCGATAATTAAATACTAAGGCACACCTGGTTTTGTCACGAATGTCACATTGTCCGTCAGTTAAGAAATTTCATCCCCAAAATTCGATATGCTAATTACGCCCTTTTTAGGGAAAAGATATGAGAATTTGTTTCGGAATTCGTTCTTTCGTTTCCGATTTGGTTCCCGCTGTGGATTCCACTGAACTTTAATTAAAGAAATTTTGTTGAGTTGTAACTGTTAAATTTTCCCATCCAATAATTCCATGGGTTTCTTTACAAAGTTTAGTTTGTCGTTTATGCGTAAATTTTCAAGTGGTACTATTTCCACCTCGTCAGAAAGGCACTTATTTAGATTCGATATACCGAAAGAGTGAGATAGTTTCAGTCGATATGCTATGGGATTAAATTTTTAGACAACTTCATATGGTTCCATGTATTTTATAGTTAAATCATGGGTTCCACCAAATCAGATAACACCCTTCAAAAGATGATAGTTTCCTATGTATATATTGGTATAGCTCTTTTGTCAGTCTCAGCGGTTTTCAGTTTGTTTTTAATCTTACGAGCTTTATCTAAGGTTTTCGAAATTAAATCGAATTTGTGTTTTGAGGGTCTCCAACTTTTAGTCTAATACAGTGGTGATTTATATTCTTGCTCGTATAATACAGGATATAGCCGCTTGTATAATATTATAATAACTGTTAGTCTAGTACATCAGTGTGAAGCAAATATTCTAGTGTTTGAATAGTTTATTTGGTTTGACCATCTGGTTGAGGATGGCAGGTCATGCTCAGATCGATTCAAGTTCCTAAAGTTTCTTGCACAGTTTGCCAAAAATTGATATGTAAAGTGACCATCTTGATCTGAAATAATTGGAATACGCACACCATGCCGGGATACGTTTTCGTTAACATAAATGTAGGTGAGTTTTTCAGTTGTGTAATTGTTACGAACCGTAAAGAATGAAAGAGGCTGGAACAGTGTTGCACACACTAATAGGATCTCTAGACGTTACAGCTTAAGTCTCAATGTGTGGAATTTAATGAGAGTGAACACCACAAGTAAACATTAAGCACATTCTACATTAATAACTTCAAAAGTAAACAAGATATGACAATTCAGGAACTTTCTCTCTCTAGTCTCTCTCTTTAACATATAACATGAATGACCAAAAGTCTGAGTATTAACGCATAAGTCTCCTATTTATAGGAAACACATGTAAGCTCTCAAGGTACGTATATGATATACGGCGCATATGTTATGTGCCACATAAAATATACAGTCCTTGGACTTATGCGCTAACAATCATACACTCAAACCTATACATTTGGCATTAAATCCCTATTCAATCATATCTAAGACCCTAGCAATAGACATTATGCTCTAACAAACTCCCACTTGGATGCTGCTAGGTCTTCGAACTTTTGTTTTCAATCTTTCATCCCAAAAACCCTTTCCCAGTACTCCCTTCTCATGTCCTCCCATGAACATTTGTTTGAGGGCTTCTGGTTTGTGGGGATAGAAACTCCAACTCCCTTGTATTGATATTTCTTCAATGAAGCAATCCTAACATTCTCTGTAATCTCCTTCTCGCGCTCCTTCTCCTTCTGCTCTTCCTCTTCACCCATCTTGAACCATTTGCTATTCCAAACTTCACCAGAATGTATCTTGTATCTATGACATATTCTCACCACTTTCTAGTATAGCATAGCGGACGCATGATATTTATCACGTGATACTTGTATCTTGCACTTGTACAGTGTCTCTATATCTTTTTCTGAGCAATTCACCAACCACATGGGATCCATTACATCAATCACGTCCCATATTCCATCTCTGTTCAAAACAATCTGAGCTTCACCTCTGTTCTCGTCATAGTACAACCATCTGAAGTATACGTGGAAGTCTTGCTCCATTGGGTACATAGGAATCACTTTCAGAGTTTCAGGCTGCTTGTATCTCCAAGTCTTGATCCGTTTCAGGATCTTTCTTTACGCGAGATACATGTATAAATGGTGTCTGAGGAGTCCAACTCCTAAACCTGCACTTTGCCTGCCGTTTAATAAACTCCCAAATATCTTTTACTGGCCCCCATTTCGGACAATTCAACAACTCTTTTTCAACAATATCGACCACGTCTATCCACGGTAGAGATTTCAACTCGCAAAGGCTTTCAAAATATTGTACACCATAAGTTCTCCTCACAACAATTTTTCTTATCTTCGGAAGATAAGTAATACTCACAACTTTTCCCAGCTTCACTTCTTTTTCTTTCTTGTAATACTTGACCGGATTCAAGTATATATACGTTTAGGTTCAATATTCTTTCTCTCAAACCATTCTTCCTGTTCTTGACTATTCACCTCAGCTTCTTTAGTCACCTTGCCTTTCTCAGATTGTATCGGATTCCCTTGACTATCCAACTCCTGACTTATCATCTCAATCTCTTCATCAATTTCTTCATCAAATTCCGGAAAAACTTGATCTGCATTAACGTAAGTCACAGGTTCTTTATCTAATTCCTCCTCCTGTATAGTCTCATTTACCAGAACAACATTATCGTCATCAATCAAACCTAATTCCTTCTAGAAATCAAATATGAATTCCTCTTCATTTACATTCAACATTCGAGCAAGATCAGCTCAAGTAACCTCAATTTCTCTTTCCTCTAACTCCTCTCCAGCAGATGAAAATCTCACTGGAGGGTATAAGAAATCGGATCGACATCCAAAACTTCCAGCTCATCTACATTTCCACTAGTCTGATTTTGTTCTTGATCTGGCTCACTTACAACCACTGATCATCTCCAAAGTTCATCTTCATGTTATCAATGATCATTCGGGAGAAATTGTACTTTAGATTCAAGCACAATGTAGCAATAGTACTCATCTGATAATCCAGTATATCATCATATCCTCCTTGCGGTGTCCTAGACAATGAACTACCACGTGCACCAAATAATTGTACAGACGAGATAAAGTAGTCCTTTTGAATGCTAAATGGTTCAATGAATCTCTATATCCCATACGAAGCATGCACCCTTTCACCATCTTCTCATCAAGTTCAACCGGATTTGATGATTCATCCCCGAACTCCAACACTTTCCTGATCAAGGCTTCATCTACCACAATCTTTTGTCCTTGAACTGTAGAATGAATATTTGTTCCAAACACCTTAGCATTTTTCCAAAATTCAGACCCAATGCTCTCGTAAGGATCCACCAAATGTGTAATGGCTTTGTAAATTCTCGATCTTCTCAGGAATGGCATGATCACTGTAAACTTCTTAGTTTTTGGATCTTCCTCGTTCAAATAAGCACAAATATTATGCTTAGGATCAGTAACTTTCACTTTCTTACCCATCTGTAGACACAAACAGATAAACATGTTAATAATAGATTCAACAATCAACGGATATATTTTGTTCTATAACAACGGATATGTATATGTGTATAAGTATCCTCAACGCATATGTCAAAACCTAGCGTATATGTACTTTATCACGTATATGTATGTCTTAGCGTATATGCACTTTAACGCGTATGTATATATCCAGCTTATATGTCTAATATCACGCATAAGTAACATCAACACATAACACTGGACTCAACGCATAAGTATATGTATCAACCTATATGTCCCGTTTTAGCGTATATGTAACCTGAACGTATATGTATTGTGATTTGACCAAAGTCAACATAAAACATATACTCCACATATGTCTTCACATATGCGGCGTATATGTAAATATTTTGACAAAAATCAAGGATCAAGATTCAAAACTCTTTTGAACAATCTAATCAACTATTATTAATCGTTTTTATACGTTTTAGTCTGAATTTATTGTCAATTTTCAAATTTCATGGTTTCAAAGTCATTTTTCTACAGTTTAAACAAACAGATATGTATATGACTCAGATCTGTTATCAATATCAACTTGATAATTCAATTTAGTGAGATCAATGAACTTGTAATATCATTTCAAAACTCAAATGATGTTTTAAGATGTTTAATAATGATTAAAATAATTAAATCAGACTTATACGGAATCTGGGTTGCTATTCATCTTTAGATTTGACAAACCATAGAACCATTGTCACCTTAACAATCTGGATTGGTTTGCAAATCACCAAAACAGAAATCAATAAGCAATCTCGATGGCAATTACACTTTGAATGAATGAACAGAGAGGTCTCAAAGAGTTAGGCGCATCAGTATGAACTTATGCGCCATATATCATGTACATATACTCTGACTTATGCGGTGTATAAATTAAGAACTTATGCAGCACATAAATTATGCGCCGTATAAGTTCCTAAACTTATGCGTTGCATAAGTCTGTCCTGTTTAATTCTGACAATTTGTCCATTTCACACCAATTTAATGTACCAAGTACAAATTAATGTCATTGTACATTAATATAATAAATTAATAAAGCTCATTGTGAAAATACACTGTTTATCAAGTCTAAATTAATGATATTGCCTAAAACAAATAAACGTTTTGATCTCTTTTGATTAGAAATGAGAAACATAACAAGATTTGTTGTTCTTTGAAAAACCCAGAGATAGTTCACCGCACATCAAGAGTCAAAAACTAAATCATAAATAAAATATTTTTGGTTTATCCAATATAAACAATTAACAAAATAAAACTAACAAGTGAAACTAGAAATTTTTATAGAAATCGCATATTTTTGTGAGTTTGAGTAGGGAATCATATTGACCAAATTGCCTTTCCATCACAGTTTTATTTTCAGCGTTTATCGTGACTGGTAGTAAGTCAGTCATTGGTATTGTTGTCCACCTAAACCTTTTAAAAAACTGATTCAGGAATTTATGTGATACATTTAATTGATTTAATTAGGCACAAGATATCAGGATTTATCAGTTCTAATCTTGATTCATGCTTAATTTTATTTTTACATAGTCACCCCAACTTGACTTAAACCTTAGAATAAGAAGATAAAAATACATTCATTTTAAGCAAATAATCCCTATTACAAGACATATCCCCGTTATCAAGAAATACCCTAAGGTACTATACCATGCATGAGTATGCACAATTTCATCTGTTGGCTTGCATACATTGTGTCCCTTGTGGTCTGTTTCTTAATGGTAATAAGACGCGAGCAAGGGGACAACGTATGTCTAACAGCGGATTTTGATCAAGTCAGTAATGAATTTAGTACATAAGTACGTGTGTGATCAAGTTTAATGACTTGTAAAGCAGCTTAGACTGCGGGTTTGCTTTTTAAAGCT
The DNA here is from genome assembly GCF_021521415.1 of Bidens hawaiensis. Taxonomy (NCBI): domain Eukaryota; kingdom Viridiplantae; phylum Streptophyta; class Magnoliopsida; order Asterales; family Asteraceae; genus Bidens; species Bidens hawaiensis. The sequence continues at coordinate 234,599 of NW_027504882.1, forward strand.
TGTTAAATATTCACCGAAATGAATATCCAGATGATAAACCGCATAAAGACCCGATGGATCCAAGAATCTTAAAGCATCCCATCAATACAGGATTTGAGGTCATAAAACCATACATCGTTGAAGCCTTAACCACTTACTGATTGCTATGTTTTAACAAATTTAAACAATCATTCTGATTAAAAGGCTTGAGTATGACCAGCTATTACATTATTGCCATCATTATCAAGACATTTGTTTAGAAACTAACACCCCATCAATTTGGCAATTTTAGTTTATGTCACTTACTTTTCCCTACTTGTTTGTTTTAAAGGCCTACCAATGCACCAATACAATTAAGCATATAGCCTTTTATACCGACTTTTTACTATGGGACCAGATGATCAGTGTACTATCATCTTCCCTTTTTGCTTCAAAAACTCATTTTCTGATGAGCAACATTTTTAATGTTTTTGATATTTTTGAAATTTTATAATGTTTTTGGCTTTCTCAAAATTTTCAATGTATTTGGTTGTTTAGAAATTTTGTCCCCCTAAAATCAAAAACTATATGAAAAATATTTACAAAAACTAAAAGTGACTCTGATGTTTAGGATCACAAGGTATCCGACCCATCGATTTTGTCAGGACCAGGAGTGGGTGCAAACCTTAGAAAGGTTGACAAGAACAGACTGACTCAGTTACCTAAAGGACTATTTAAATATCCCGGCTGAATCAGGATATCCAACGAGTGGGAACAAAGGTGTGAAGTCGTGGACACGAAACAATAATAGATAATCAATAAGAACACAATCAAAGACAAAGATTCAATGTAATAAATGCATCATTCAATGAAACAGTAAAAGGAATGTCTAGGGTTTTGTGATGGCGGCGGCGATACGAGGAAACAAAAAGAATATTTGTTTAGAATGTTTCTCGTATTGCGTGCGTCGTTGTCATTTCTAAATTGAAACCTAGGACCCTATTTACGGACCCTGACATTCCTTCTAGAGGGTCCTAATCATTACGTAATGAAAGACAAAATAAATACAAGTGTAAGAGTCTTCGAGCAAGGTAACAGTCTTGCTCGAGCAGACTCACTATGCTAGGTATGCTCGATGAGTGTCCTCGAGCATACTTTACTTAGAATATCTTCAGTGAAGATATTCTCCTCCAACAAGCTTCATTCCTCTTGACCAATCCTTGCTTTGCTCGAACTAGTCCATCGAGCAAGCTCATTCTTCTTGATGTCTTCAGTCTTGTCCTTAGACTTATTGAGCAATCTTTAGCATGCTCGGATGTAAATATTGCTCGTGGAACTGAACTGTGCTCGAAGTCCTTGCTTTGAACACATGACATCTTCTTATTGCATCCATGCTTATCCCCATGTGCTCGACCATCCTGTGCTCATAACACTTGGTTAAAACTTGTATGATCAAGCTGTTTGCTCGATTGGCAATCCATGCTCGATAGAAGATTACTCTTGCTCGGTTCAGTGTAGCTTCCAAGAAGCCTTAACACTTAGAAGAATTAACCACCAAAGTTCTGAAGACCTTGCTCGAGGTAGTAAAGCCATGCTCAATAGTCTAAGCTTGCTCGAAGTCCATACTTAGTTATTATCTGAGGAGGTTGAGAAGATTCCAATCTTCTTTATCAAAAATCCGACCCAGCAATCTCCCCCTAGATTGGAACAAGCTCAGATGCACCAAAACACACCTGCATAGAGTTACACATGTATCAAACATCAAGTATAAATCATTTAAGAACATGTCATTTCATTACATATAGGAATTCTGCCTCTTGGGCAATTACCCATTGTCAGGACCGTGAGTTGGGTGAAACCTTAGAAAGGTTGACAAGAACACACGAACTCTGTTACCCGAAGGCCTATTCAATATACCGGCGGAATCAGGATATCCAACAAGTGGGAACGAAGGAGTGAAAATAACAAACACGAAATGATAATAAATAATCAGTAAAAGCATATTCAAAGACAAAGATTCACTGTATTTAATATATCATTAATGGAACAGTGAAAGGAATGTCTAGGGCTTCGTGCGTGACGGTGGCGGTGGAGGCAGTACTAAGAAACAAATTGAATATTCTTTTGGAATGTTTCTCGTATTCCATGTCCGTCCTTATCCGTTCACTCGTCCTTCACATCTTCCCTAAATGGAAACCCAGGACCCTTTTTTTAGACCCTGACATTCCTTCTAGAAGTTCCTAATCATTATATAATGAAACACAAAATAATACAAGTGTTGAGTCCTCGAGCAAGGTAGCAATCTTACTCGAGAAGACTCACTACGCTAGATATGCTCGATGAATGTCCTCGAGCATACTTTCCTTAGAATATCTTCGGTGAAGATATTCCCCTCCAGCAAGCTTCATTCTTCTTGACTAATCCGTGCTTTGTTCGAACTAGTCCATCGAGCAAGCTCATTCTTCTTGAGGTCTTCAGTTTTTCTTATTCGGCAATCTTTAGCATGCTCGGATGTAAATCTTGCTCGGGGAACTGAACTATTCTCGAAGTCCTTGCTTTAATCACGTGTCATCTTCTTATTGCATCCATGCTTGTCCCCATGTGCTCGATCATCCTATGCTCGTAACACTTGGTTAAAACTTGTATGATCAAGCTGTTTGCTCGATTGGCAATCCATGCTGGATAGAAGAACACTTTAGCTCGTTGAAGTGTAGCTTGCTCTAAGCCTTAACACTTAGAAGAATTAACCATTTAAGGTTCTGAAGACCTTTGCTCGAAGTAGTAAAACCATGCTAGATCATCTAGGCTTGCTCGAAGTCCATACTTAGCCGTTTTCTGAGGAGGTTGAGAAGATTCCAATCTTCGTTATCAAAAATCCGACTCAACAATCTCCCCCTAGATTGGAACAAGCTCAGATGCACCAAAACATACCAGCATAGAGTTACACATGTATCAGACATCATAGATATATCATTCAAAAACATGTCATTTCTTTACATAGATAGGAATTCTACTTCTTGGGCATTACACATCAAAGTTTTTACATTAATTACAAAATAACAAAATTACAAAGATAAACAGAAATAAAAACAATCATTGTTGAGCTCCTTTATACTATCTCCTCCTCCTGCTCCTTGTGTCAGATCTTTCTTTCATTTGCTTGACAAGGGCTGCATTTTGTTTAATCATGTCTAGTTTCACAGCATCAGAGGAATTAAAGGGGAATTCAGCATCAATTAAGTCTTGTAGATCTTGAGGGTGCATGAATTTAAGATCCCCATCATTTCTGATCATGGCAATAGGCAATCCCGACGCATTCCTCAGTGAAATTAAATCATTATGCTGGTTATATGAGATGAATCTAATTCTTCCATTGATTTGCACAACTGCGTTTGCTTCTTTCATCTCTTCCCTCATAGCTAAGCACTCCTTCAAAGTTTTCTTTTTTCCATGTGAGCTGCTAGCTTGGGATTTCCTTCTCTTATCTTCATACAGAGAGAGCTCCTGAATATGTATTTCGTTTATTCTCTTGTGTTGGGTCGGATTTTTGATAAGAAAGATTAGAATCTTCTCAACCTCCTCAGAAAAAACGGCTAAGTATGGACTTCGAGCAAGCATAGACGATCGAGCATGTTTTTACTACTTCGAGCAAGGTCTTCTGAACCTAAATGGTTAATTCTTCTAAGTGTTAAGGCTTCGAGCAAGCTACACTTCAACGAGCAAGAGTATTCTTCTATCGAGCATGGATTGCCAATCGAGCGAACAACTTGATCATACATGTTTTAACCAAGTGTTACGAGCACAGGATGATCGAGCACATGGGGACAAGCATGGATGCAATAAGAAGATGTCACGTGATCAAAGAAAGGACTTCGAGCACAGTTCAGTTCCCGAGCAAGATTTACATCTGAGCATGCTAAAGATTGCTGAATAAGAAAAGCTGAAGACATCAAGAAGAATGAACTTGCTCGATGGACTAGTTCGAGCAAAGCATGGACAAGTCAAGAAGAACGAAGCTTACTGGAAGAGAATATATTCTCCGAAAGAGAATATATTCTAAGTAAAGTATGCTCGAGGACACTCATCGAGCATACCTAGCATAGTGAGTATGCTCGAGCAAGATAGTTACCTTGCTCGAGGACTCAACACTTGTATTATTTTGAGTTTCATTATGTAATGATTAGGAACTTCTAGAAGGAATGTTAGGGTCTATAAATAGGGGTCCTAGGATACCTTTTAGGACACGGATTTCCAGAAGGAATACAGGCTGGCACGCACTGAATACGAAAAACAAATAAAAAGGAATATTCTCTTGTTTTTTCGTACAATAGCCGCCGCCGTCACACACGAAACCCTAGACATTCCCTTCACTGTTGTATTAAATGATATATTAAATGCAGTGAATCTTTGTCTTGAAATCGTTCTTACAACAAGCAAAAGGTTGTATAACAGAACTGGAAGAACCAGTTTCAATGGACCCAATGAAAGGATTGGATTTGACAAATACAAAGCCATCTGTTACAACTGTCAATAACCAGGACACTTTGCAAGGGAATGCATCATGCCAAGGCAGTCTGGCAATCAAGTTAACTAGAATCAGTTCTATTAGAATCAGAACCAAAACTTTCAGCAGCAAAGGAATCAAATGCCTAACCAAAATCCCTATCAAAATAAGAATGGAACCTAGAAACAAACATTTCAACAACAAAGAAACAATCAGATGCAGGTTCACCCAAACCAAAATAGACCAAATCAAAACACTGGTAACCAGCAGAGAGATCAGGGAAATGTAGCTGTTACAAGGGTACCACAAGATAGGGAATTTGACTGGAGTAATCATGCAGCTGAGATGGAAAGGGCAAATGTTGCATTCATGGCAAAAGTGAATGATCAAGCTGAATCTTCAAACTCTCAGGTACAATCTAATATATCAATTTCTAATCTACTTATTACAATTGATGAATTAAATCAGGAGATTGGGAAGTGGAAATCTGAGTGTGGAAGAAAGGAAGTATTCTTGAATGTGTATGAAGAAAGTGAAGCAACCTCTGAAAGTCAAATCAAGGGGTTGGAAGATGATTGCATGATAGCATACCAAACATAATCTAGAATGACAATTGAAATTGAAGGGTTAAAGAAGATGTATGCTGAAGAAAAACTGAAGAATGCTGAATTGTTGATACAGATGGACTTCTTGAAGAACCTCATTTCTACTGGAAACCTTGTGGGTTATGTGGACAAAATGTCTGAAGAAGAAAAGTATAAAAAGGTGCCACCACCTTTTTGTGACAGCTACCGACTAAAGGTAGACAAGGAAAATAGAAGTGAGTATCTTAAATAGTTCAAGAATGTCTTTGATGATAAGACTGAGTTTGTCAAACAGTTTGCTGATGCAGTAGTGGACAAAGATGGAGAATTTACTATCAAGCAATGTGAGAAGCAAGAAAATGAGAAAACTGAAAGAATTGAAGGTGATAAGAAGAAGTGGAGTGAATACTCCAGTGAAGAAAGCAATTGTAGCTGTGGGAGCTCTAAATCATCAAAAGGGAAGAAGAAAAAAAGAACAAACAAAAAGAAAATTGACAAAATTCCTCTTCTACCACCAATGACTCCAAAACTAAAAAGGCACTATGAGAAAATGAGAAGAGAGCATGTAGTATTTGACATCTTTGCTAGACCACAAACTGAGATTAAGAAGAGAACAGAAGAGAGTGTGAAATCCACTTATGATCAGTCACATCCACCAATTTACCCAGTTTTCTCTAATCAAGAATTATTTGATATTAGGGATGTTGATTATGTGCCAACAAGAAGATATTCATGAGAAGAAGAAGGTATCTCATCAAGAACTCCCTCAAAGCTGAAGAAAATTGTTTTCGTCAAAGAAAAGTATCCACAAACAATTGACATCAGTGAACCAATTAAGATGGATTTCTCAAACACCTTGTGTCCAAAGACCTCATTAGGTTTTGACTTTCCCAAACCAAGTGACAAAATCAAAGATAAGCAACTGGTTGAAGATATGGGAAGTTATGCCAAGTTGTGGTGCAAGAAATGTGATGCATATGGACATCACACTGATTCTTGTTGGATCATGGAGGACATTTTTGAGATTCCTGATGTAGTGAGTGGATTTGACATGAAGAGCTACAAAGAGATGTATCAGAATTACTTGAGTGGAAACAGAAAACCATCTGGTTCAGCGGAACAAAAGAAGATTCTTGAAAATAGACTTAAGGATATTCTGAAAATTAAGGCAAATGAGAAAGAGCCAAGTATAGCTGAGAAGAACAAAAGGTCAACTGATAAAGGAAAAGGAAAATTCAGACCTGGAGTTCTCAATGGTGATGAAAAGTTTCTTTTGAAACAGGGGTTGGAACCAAAAGGGTTCCAGTGGAAGACAAAAGTGGAGATTATTGAAAAGAAAACCTGTGTGATTGAGCAGACAAAGGAAATTATCAAAGCACAAGCAATGAAGAATGGGTCAGATTCAGACACTGATGAAGATTGTGAAATTGTGTATGAAGACCCACCTCCAGTTCTACTCCCAACTCCTGATAAATCTTCCACTGACACTGAATTACAAACTGACGAGGTTTGCAAATCAGATTCAAACTAATTGTGTTGTATGTATGTGTAGGAACAGTCCTTGATCAAGAATGACTCATGGTATATGGACAGTGGAAGTTCCAGACACATGACATGTGACAAGAATGTCTTAATCAACTATGAAAAGAAATATGAAGGGCCAGTTGCCTTTGGGAGTGATGAAAATGGAGGGAAGATTTAGGAAGAGGAACACTCACAAATGGCAAAGTATCCTTTGAGAATGTGCTGCATGTTGAAGGACATCAATACAACTTGCTAAGCATTTCTCAAGTCTGTGACAAAGGATATAAAGTGGCTTTCAATGATGAACACTGCCTGATATTGAAGCTTGAATTCGTGATTCCAACCGATATGATTATGATGATGGCTCCAAGAAATGGCAACCTCTATGAACTAAGAATTAACAATGCAACCTCAAGAGGTGGTTCATGCTTTGTTTCAAAAGCCACTGAGAATGAAACTAAGCTATGGCATAGGAAGATGTGTCATGTGAACTTAAAACACATGAACAAGCTTGTAAAAGTTGAACATGTTGTTGGCCTTCCCACAAGAGAGTTCAAACTGAAATAAAAATGCACATCATGCCTGAAAGGGAAGCAGCACAAATCCTAATATAAAAGCAAAATGATAAATACTATTGATGAGGTCTTGGAATTGCTACACATGGATCTGTTTGGTCCTGTAAGTGTTCCAAGTATTGGGAAGAAAAGATACTGCTTGATGATAACTGATGACTATTCAAAGATTACTTGGGTATACTTTATGGGAAGCAAAGAGGAAACTGCAGAGTTGATAAGAATGAATGTGCCAAAATTGGAAAATCAACTTGACAAGAAGGTTAAGGTCATTAGAAGTGATAATGGGACAAAGTTCATAAATGGAATCATGGAGGAATTATGCACTTCTAAGGGTATCTTTCAACAATTCAGTGCTCCCAGAACCCCTGTACAAAATGGTGTTGCAAAAAGAAGGAACAAAACATTAATTGAAGCTGCAAGGACCATGATTGCCGATGCAATTCTTCCAGTCACCTTCTGGGCAGATGCAATAAACACTGCATGTTATGTGCCGAACAGGGTTCTCTTGAACAAGGCTCAAAATAAGACTCCATATGAGGTGATCTTTAAAAAAAAGCCTTATGTGAAGTTCTTAAAGCCTTTTGGATGTAGATGCTCACTTCTGAACACAAAGGACTATTTGAACAAATTCCAGTCCAAATCACTGGAATGCTTCTTTGTGGGATATTCATCTCATTCAAAGGCTTACAGAGTTTATGTGAAGGAGCACATGGTGGTGGTTGAATCATCTGATATAATTTTCAATGAAAACCATTTCAACAATGTTGAACGACCCAAATGGCTATTTGACTTGGAAAAGATGATCAAATCTTTCAAAATCTACAGTGAGGATATGGATGATAGCACGTACAGAACCAGCTATGAAGATAAAGAAAAGCAAAGACAAGTTGAGCTGGACAAGCTATGGTCATCCGTTGCTACTGAGTCAAATAATTTTAACTTTGAAAGGAACAACCTTCAAGCTGCGGAAGATGGCACAAATGGACAAGATAATGCAGTGGAAGTTTCCATTGAAGGGCCAAGTGAAAAGGAGAGTGAACCAATCCAAAATCAGGAACCTGATTAGACAGAGAGGACAAACCAATGTGAAGAAGGTTCCAGTCTTTGTTTGACTCTCTGCAATTTGAGTCAAATGAAGCATCTTCATCAGAAATAAATCAAGCTCAATCTTATGAAGAGACCTAAATGAGAATTGAAGATGATTCTGCTGTGCTAAACATGACAAATCTTGATACAAAAGTATCTGCACAACATGTTGTACAAACCACTTCTGTTGAAAGAAATCATCCAGCAGAAAACATAATAGGAGACTTACATGAGAGAGTGACTAGAAGTTCTTCTGAGAAGGCAAATATCTTCCTATATGCCTGCTTCTTATCCCAAGTTGAACCAAAGAATATCAATCAAGCTTTGAAAGACAACAGCTGGGTAGAAGCTATGCAGGAAGAATTAGCCCAATTCAGAGACTTACATGTCTAGGATTTGGTTGACAAGCCCAGACGCAAGTATGCTATTGGAACAAAATGGGTTTTAGAAATAAGAAGGACGAAAGAGGAATTGTCATCAAAAACAAATCAAGACTGGTAGCTCTAGGATGCTTACAAGAGGAAGGAGTGGACTTTGAAGAAGTTTTTGCTCCGGTTGCAAGACTAGAATCAATCAGAATTTTACTGGCTTATGCAGCATCCATGAATATAAAAGTCTATCAATTGGATGGAAAGTTAGCATTTTTAAATGGGAAGATTGATGAAGAAGTTTATGTCACACAACCTCCTGGATTTGAAGATCCAATGCACCCCAACAAAGTTTACAAGCTCAGCAAGGCGCTGTATGGATTACATCAAGCACCAAGAGCTTGGTATGATGAGTTGTCAAATCATTTGTTGGAGAATGGTTTCTGCAGAGGAGCAATTGACAAGACTCTTTTATACAAAAGAAGGAACAAAGACCTGCTGCTGCTGCAAGTGTATGTGGATGACATTATCTTTTGCTCAACAAATGAACAGATGTGCAAAGAGTTTGAGCAAGTAATGAAGTCCAAATACAAGATGAGCTCAATGGGAGAAATGAATTTCTTCCTTGGACTTCAAGTGCAATAGAAAGCTGAGGGAATATTCATAAATCAATCCAAATATGTACAAGAGATTCTTAACAAACTCAAGTGCCAAGACTTCAAGACAGTGTCCACACCAATGGATAAACATGAGAAAATGGTACCTGATGAAAAGGGGGAGCCAGTGGACCAGCATGAGTATAGGGCCAGGATAGGATCACTGATGTATCTTACAGCATCTAGGCCAAATATTATGTTTGTTGTGTGTGTCTGTGCAGGATTTCAAGCTAACCCCAAGGTTTCACACATGCTAGCAGTCAAGAGGATTTTCAGATACTTAAAAGGAAAACCAGATTTGGGAATTTGGTATCCAAAGAACCCTTCTTTTGAATTGATGTCCTACACTGACAGTGACCATGATGGTTGCAACATGAGTAGGAAATCAACCTCAGGAAGCTGCCAGTTTTTAGGGAACAGGTTGGTGTCATGGCAATGCAAGAAACATACTATAGTGTCTATCTCAACTGCTGAAGCTGAATACATTGCTGCATCTACTTGTTGTGCACAGGTTCTGTAGATTCAAAATCAACTGCTGGACTATGGTATGAATTTCTTACTTACTCCTATCTTAATTGATAATACTGCTGCTATGTTTATTGTTAAGAATCCAGTCCAACATTCTAAGACTAAGCACATTGATATTAGACATCATTTCATTAGGGTATGTCAGGAAAAAGGGCTAACAGAAATGAAAAGGGTAGACACATCTGACAATTTGGCTGATTTGTTCACCAAACCTTTAGATAAGACCAGGTTTCATTTTCTGTTAAAAAGCCTAGGAATGATAAATGCGGATGAGGTTTGATTTAGGATGTGTGCTTAAGTGAGATGCTTACTGATGATCTATGTTACTCACTTTGAATGTTTGCATGATAACATTGCTATGCTTGAATGATTACTTAAAATTGCATGAATCATGTGTGTGACTGTTCTTGTGTGAAATTTCTATTAACTTTGATAATTACAGCTGTTGCTACTTTGATCTGTGCTTGCATGATAATTTTTATGATTCTAAGTACTTCGAGCATGATTATGTGCTTAATGATGTGCTTATTGCTCTTCGAGCACAAGCATAGGCTTCTGAAAGACTATTCTAAGTCATTCGAGCACAGATGTCATTGCCCAACTGCTCGAGCATAGAATGCAGTCTTGAAAAACTTCCACGAGACTTTCGAGCATGCTTCTGTGATAGATGGGTGTTTAATGCTTTTAGAGCACAAACTAACCATACTTGTGACTTTTCTCTTAACACGAGCATGAATGTTTTTAAGAGGTCGAGCAAAAAGCTAAGTTTCTCGAGCACAACCACTGAAACGAATACTTAAGGTTGCTCGATAGGCTTTCGAGCATGCTCGATGAAGTTCTGGGCATGCTCGACAGACTTAGCTGAGAATTTGATGCTTCTATGCTATCTTAAGGTTTGTGTTGTGATATTGTGAAAGTGTGTGCTTGGTTACAAATGCTTAAATGAAAACACCATCTTTAAAGTTACTGTTCTTAAATTGAATTTTCAAAGGAAAATGATTTTTAAAATGGTAAAGAGTTTTTGACTAAGCAACACAGTTTTCAGTGACAATTCATAAGAGAAATGATGTAAGGCCCCGAACCCCGGGAACCCCACAGTTGGTAATCATTCAAAACACTTGTAAAAATAATTATACTTAAAACAATCATTTTCATTAAAATAAGCATCACAGAGTATAATTCGGCGGAAAACGTAAATAATAAAATAATGTCCCCAAAACCCGGGAATTTTGCCCAAACCAACATAATTATCTTTAAATAAAATTTTTAAAAATAAACGTTTAATAATAAAATCTTCAAATCCCGTATGCCCTTCACCGTCCAAGTAGCTTCGTGCACGTCCAAGCGATAAGGCATCCTCTTCCTAACCTGAAACTCACACTAACATGCACGCAAAGTCAGCTTAAGCTGAGTGAGTTCAAATTTTAAATAAGTAACAAAAGTTTTAATAATCATTCCAACGGTTTTAAAATGGTAAACAGAAATACATCGGTTAGGTCACCACATTCAATAAATAATCATCCTTACGTATGAGCATCTCTATACGTGCATTCCTATATAAATAAATATATATATAACATTCAATAATAACATTCAGGGCCGAGAAAACGTACAACCCAAACACGTAACATTCAGCGCATGCAAATACAAAGTAGGCATACGCAACATTCCGTAGTTGAGACGACTACAACATTTGCCAAATATTGGCCATTCATATATATATATATATATATATATACATACATACACACATTCTTTAACATTCCAAGGCCTACCAATACTAGCAAGCCTATGTAAAATCTTTTAAAACATTTCATCAAACAAAATTGCTTAGGTGTGCATGCTAGCCCAAAACTTAAAAAGAGTTAAACGGGCCATCAAGAACTCACCTGATACAAGACGTGGATTCATCACGAGCTAGAGACTCCCTAAGAAATCCCAAAACTCAAACACCTGTCGGTTTACATTCAATCAATGCTAATGACATCAAGATAACTCGTTTATCCTACGAGACGTTCTAACATGGTTGAGTTACCTAAACCCTCGACCTCATCAAACTTACTCACAACATCCCCGAGGTCTCACATTCACCAAATCGACCCTTAGGTACTCCCGGGAATAAAGAATTCCCAAATTACCCCCGGAAGCACTAGGTGATACCGATACGCGCGTTTAAGAGTCGTTTAGGTCATTAACATTCAACTCAGCCCCGTGTGGACCCAACATGATAAAATCACATCCAACAAGTCCACACGTCGCTACACGAGTCAAATGGGTCGGTAACTCGCAAGTACGACGCACCAATTACTCAATAAACGAAATTGCGCGTTGTACCGACCCGTTGGGGTAACCGGCAACCAATTCATCCCCATGACTTATAAAAATGAGTTTTGAATAGCCCGTACATCAAACCGAGTGTCCCCGAGCTGAATTGGTCGTTTATTACTTCAACCCTCGCGTTAAACGCGCCAAACTACAATTCAAGGCAACCGAACCTACAATCAAACTACAACTAGTTGATCAACTTAACGAACACCTATGAACATGATCTTTAGGTATGATATACGGGACATACCTAGGAAGATTGTGATGCAAAAACTCACTTCAAACAACCCCGACAAGATCACAATTGAACATCCACCTGTTAAGCCTAAAACGTAGTTATCGATCAATAGCATGCGAAGATGCATTTAATTAAATGGGATAACCTTTGAAATAAATTATTAAATTTTTACTAAACTTTAATAAATGTCTTAGGTTTATAAAAATATTTTTATTGTATTTTTCTATTGGACACAAAAATTATAAAAATTCCTCCAACACAGCAAGGTACGTGCAGCTATTTCAGTGCGCAACAAAATGGTTTTATTTTTATAAAACACATTACCGAACCATATTAAACGATTCCAATTGGGTTTGATTCTTAACTCAAAATTTTAAGTTCCAGAAGTGGAACCAACTAATTTGAACTTGTTGAAAAAGAGTTGTGATGTCGGGAAAACAGACCAGAATCCGACATCCCGCATCAGCTTTGATACTCGATTTTATAAAATCATAAAAACCATACAAATCTCGTCCAAAAATTACGCATTATACCTTTCTGGAAACTAGACTCAAAGTAGAACATCATGGAATCAAGAATCGATCAAAAAATGTGGATTCTCATCGCGTTACAGACCCTACAATAAACATATACGAATCTGTCAGCAAACTGTTATCATCAAAACTCAACCTTAACGACCAATAAGCGCGTTTATATGATCAATTAAGGTGTAAAGACATGGGGATCGTAAAACCGACCTGGAATTTGAGTTTTCACGGCTGAAACTTGGCTGGGCAGAAGAAAAACGAGCAAGGGGGGTCTTAGCTGCGATCGGCTGCTAGGAATGAAGTTAGTGTTAGGGTAATTGTTTTATGATACATAATAAAAAGTTACATCCAAGTCCCTCCAAATTGAAACATAAGGCATTATGGAAGAAAAGTTAAATGGCTTAACGTACCGAGATGACATAAAGGCCTCCGAGAAACACCGAATAAATCACGAGAATTATACATACTCTACAAGCTTTAATTCTTGAAACCGGAATTAACGGGCGTTACAAGTCCACCCCTCTTACAATGGGATTCGTCCCCGAATCCCGATGCGACAGGAACAACCGCGGATAGTGCTTCATCTTCTCGTCTTCGGACTCCTAAGTAGCCTCGGAACCCCTACGGTGTCTCCACTGCACCTTCACCTGCCTAACCATCTTATTCCTCAGACGCCAATCCTGACGGTCAAGAATAGCAATCGGTTGCTCGACGTAGTTCAGCTTACTATCGAGCTCAATATCATCAAGAGGCACATGGGCCTCTTCATCCGCTAAGCATTTCCTCAGATGGGACACGTGAACAGTAGGATGAATCCCCGCGAGCTCTTCGGGCAAATCCAGCCTATAAGCTACCTCACCAACTCGGGCCAAAATACGGAACGGACCAATAAACCTCGGACTCAGCTTCCCCCTCTTACGAAAATGAAAAATGCCTTTCCATGGAGAAACTTTCAACATAACCCGGTCCCCCACCTCAAACACAATAGGCCTTCGCCTTTTATCCGCGTAAGACTTCTGACGATCCTGCGCGGCTTTCATAAAAGCCTTAATCTTATCGAGCTTCTCAGTCGTGGCCTCGACCACCCCCAAACTGCCCAATTGCTTCTGACCTATGGAACTCCAACAGACCGGAGTCCTACACCTCCTACCATACAGCATCTCAAACGATGGCATCCCAATCGTGGCGTGATAACTGTTATTATACGAGAACTCTAAGTGACGGTCCCAACTACCACCAAAGTCGATAACACAAGCTCGCAACATATCCTCGAGAGTCTGAATGGTCCTGTCGGATTGACCATCCTTCTGCAGGTGATGAGCAGTATTGATGAGGAGTTTGGGGCCCATCTCCTCATGAAACCTTTTCCAAAACCTGGAGGTGAAACGCGTATCCCTATCCGAAATAATAGATACTGGAACCCCGTGCCTAGAGACGATCTCACGAATAAACACATCGGCCAGCTGCTCGGAATTAAAAGTCTCTCGAATCGGCAAGAAGTGAGCGCTCTTGGTCAGTCTATCCACGATTACCCAAATGGTGTCATAATTACCCCTAGGAGTACGAGGCAGTTTAGTCACAAAATCTATAGTAAGATGCTCCCATTTCCACTCAGGTATTTCCAACGGCTGAAGTTTCCCAAACGGCTTCTGATGCTCGGCCTTAACTTGTAGACATGTCAAACACTTATTTACATACTGAGCCACCTCAAACTTCATCGCAGGCCACCAATAATTCTTTTTCAAGTCTTGGTACATCTTGGTCGCGCCCAGATGAATGGAATAGCGCGACTTATGCGCTTCATCAAGAATTTTACCTCTGAATCCACCATACCTTGGTACCCATAAACGCCCATCCTTATACTTTACCCCATTACCGACGTCTTCCAACAACTTTTCCTGACACCAAATCCGTTCTGACATAATCCATTCCACCTGCAACGCTTCATTCTGGACGTTGGCTATTTGCTTCAAAATGTCGGGTTTGAGAATAAGTTGATAGGGTTTCACGCGTATAGGTTTTGGCCTCTCTTTCCGGCTTAACGCGTTGGCTACCATGTTAGCCTTACCCGGATGGTACATAATCTCCAGATCGTAGTCCTTAATCAACTCCAACCATCGACGCTGTCGCATATTCAGTTCCTTTTGCTCGAAGAAATACTTTAGGCTCTTATGATCGGTATAGATAACGCAAGGAATACCGTACAAGTAATGCCTCCACAACTTAAGCGCAAACACAACCGCCGCCAGCTCTAAATCGTGGGTAGGATAATTCGCCTCATGACGCTTCAACTGCCGTGGGGCATAAGTGATGACTCGACCTCGCTGCATCAAAACACACCGAAGCCCCTGATAAGAGGCATCAGAATAAACTACCAGATCATCAGTGCCATCAGGTAGAGCTAAATTCAGGGCATGCGTCAACCTGTTCTTCAACTCGAGAAAAGCCTCCTCCTGCTCAGTACCCCAAATGAACTTAACACTCTTCATAGTTAACCTGGTCAGAGAAGAAGCAATTTTTGAAAGTCGGGAATAAAGTGGCGGTAATACCTTGCCAAACCCAGAAAGCTACAGATTTCAGATGGAGACTTAGGAGACTCCCATTCATTCACTGCTTCCACCTTTGCAGGGTCAACCAGAATACCACTCTGGTTAATAACATGACCCAAGAATTGAACCTCACGCAACCAGAAGGAACACTTAGAAAATTTCGCATATAGTTTGTTCTTCCGCAGAGCCTCCGACACTTCCATGGGATGACCGGTGTGATCGGATTCACTTTTCGAGTACACAAGAATGTCATCGATGAACACAATAACCGAACGATCGAGCATCGGCCTACACACCCTGTTCATAAGATCCATGAACGTAGCCGTTGCGTTGGTCAAACCGAAAGACATCACAAGAAATTCATAATGCCCATAACGAGTGCAGAAGGCAGTCTTAGGAATATCTTCCTCCTGAATCTTCAACTGATGATACCCGGACCTAATAAGGTCGATCTTCGAGAACCAACTAGCTCCTTGGAGTTGATCAAATAAATCATCGATCCTTGGAGGAGGGTACCGATTTTTGTAGGTTCCTGGACGGATCGTACACGGGATGTCGCTATCTGCGCAGGTGCGGAATCCCTGCGTAGGTAGATACGAGCGTAGAATACGTATTGAATAAACACACGAGACAATAACCGAACACACGTTATATTGTATAACTCAAACACGTGACCCGAGGTCACTATTACAGACACTTGGATAAGTAACACGTCTGCTAAACTCGAACACTCGATAACTAAAACCAAAACGAACACCCGTAACTGTTACAGCGAACAGTTTAAATAATCACGACAACTTCGCCTCAGGCGAAGTTGTCCATAACTTCGCTTGTTCAACAAGTTCGCTTGAGCGAACTTGTTAACAACTTCGCTTGTTCAACAAGTTTGCCTAAGCGAACTTGTTGACAACTTCGCTCGTTTGACAAGTTCGCCTAAGCGAACTTGTTGACAACTTCGCTAGATACATAAACATAAACATAATCAAATACATAATTACATTACAGACTCGATTACAATCGCTAGACTATGAACTACTGACAAACATGTACCAACAGACTCCCCCTTGGCAGTAGCTTCATATCTTGATCTTCATAGCTTGAGTCTTGTAATCTTGTAGCTTTACGCGTGCGCTCCTTCTCTAACACATACCGACACCACCCTTTGATATTTCCTCGCTTGATCCTTCCAAGCAGGAATGTAGAAGATCTTCTTCTCGTTGAGCATCTTCAGATCAGCCTGCGACAGATTAACAAGATGCATTGGGTCGTAAACCCTAAGCAATTCTTGTTCATCCACATCTTCCATAACCGCCTCAGCTGTCTCACAGTCCACAAACCACCATTTTAGGTCTGTGAGCACGTCCTTGGGCATGAGTTTCATCGGTACTTCTTTGAGGCACCGGATCGGTTTATATTTCATAACCATCCAAGGTTTTCCATCAGCCCTCAGACCTCTATCCTTGTCTTCGACAAGTTTCCCCTTTTGTGGTTTCAGAAGCTCAAACTTCTTCTCTTTAATGCACTCCTTCCACACGATCTTCCCAATGATTCTAGCCATGTCATCTTCGCTTCGGTTTATCAACCCCAATCTGGCTAAATCTTTTACCTCACATTCTGGCAGTGTGTTTAGAGATCTCAACGTTCTTCGGAAGTACTGAATTCCATCATATCTCTTGATCACGAAGAGCCGCAGCTGCTCATCATATATCCAGCAGATGATGCCTTTCTTAGCTTCAGCGTATCCCTTAATATTGTAACTCTTTTTGAACATTTTAGGGACCGCCGGCTTCTTCGACTTCATGAACCAGTGAGCACAACCCTCCTTCCATTTCGGTTGTTCCTCCCATTCAGTATCTTCCACCACACTCTCATTACCCAATTCTGGTCTCTCAACATCCGGAATCTCGTGTTCCACGGAGTCATCTACAATCTCCCCTTCTTCTAACACTTTTTCCACAGTAATCTGGTCTCCGATCCTCTCGATCTCATCAACCGGCAGCACATCTTCGTCATTCATAAACTCATCATCATCTTCATCCAACTCTTTCAACGCGTCTATAACATCTTCAACATCAGCATCATCGTCAACATCTACCACGTCGTCACCTGCTGCACATGTAGACTCCCCCTCAGCTGTGGAAGCCCCAAGAGCCTGAGAGGTTCTTGGCAGCTCACCGCCTGCACCTTCCGGTGCATTGGGATCATCGTCATGATCTTCTCTTCGTTTTGTCCGCAACTCATCTCCCCTACAAGTCTTCTCCCCTTGAGATGCCAAGAACTCTTTGAAGGCATCTATTACTTTTCCATGTTCAACCAGGAGGGCTGCTTGCAGGCGATTGGATTCCACTAGGCTTTGAATGGTCTTTGACTGTTCAGCAACAATCCGCTCTAGCGATGCAATCCTTTCGGAGTCATAAGTAGGTGTTGGAGTTTGTGGGACATCAGCAGCAGAAGTGACCGCAGGTGGTACACTTGGTAACCCTGCAGTAGTAGTGACGGTCGACTCAACAAATCGTGCAACTACCACCGGTGGAGTAAGCGATTGGGGTGGTAGTGACACAACTGGTGGAGCCGACGTTTGAACGTCCGTAACCGTTGGGATGGCAGCTGACGATGTAGCCACTACGGGAGCTCCCGTAGCGCTTGTAGTCGATACCTGCACAGAGGTAGGAACAAGGGACATACCAGACAAGGCAGGCGGAGCAAAACGTACTAGCCATGAAGTCTTTCCCGCTCCTGTAGCCATACCTGCCCGTTCTCTGCGTGAACGTCTTATCACCAGCTGAACTGCTTCTTCTTCATCTTCCTCGTCGTCATCATCATCAGCAGTTCTCTTTCTCTTCCCCTGTGTCCTCTCGTGAGACACCATCATCCGTCTCGCCTCGGCAAATGTTTCATCAAGATCGGAGTCAGCTACCGAAGTAGCTGCTCTAGTAACATCCATATCAAACAACCCATGGCCGCTAAAAACAGCATCAAGATCGACATCTTCAGCAGTAGACATAGCAGGCGCAGCTGATACAGCATGAGGTGCTGCCGCCTGTTGTGGTCTCGGGTCTCTGAACTCGTCCCCACCAGCAGGAACATACTCTGGGTTCACAAGAAACCCGAACAATGGAGTATGCCTGGGACGCAGCTCAGGCTTGCTACGTGTGCTAGAGGTGCGACACTGAGCAAAGATACGCTTCGTCACACTTTCCACGTATCTAATTGGGCGTCTTTGTGGTAGCGACGGAGCCACATGATTTAAAATCATTTGTAAAAATCTGGGATACATAATAAACCGCTCCCGCGCCACAGCCCTCCGCTGACGATCAATCTTGTAAAAAATCATCTGACTGAATGAATATTTTCTGTTGTAAGTCAGGGCAGTCATGGCAGACTGCATTGTCGCGCCCATACCATCTGTTCCGGCCTTCCTTCCAGACATGCACACGATTAAAACGTGCATCAGGAAGCGCCACTGATCCAACAAGAACCCTTTCCTTCGTTGAGTGTCCCCCAACGGTCCTGAATATCCCATCCTGAGGTATGCCCCATCACGAAAAGGAGCAACGAACTCCGTTGGGTCATCCCGTGATTCTTCTCCAAACTGCAATGCTAATCGAATATCCTCTGAAGAGAACTGCACCGCATGACCATTAACAGTGGCCCGCATCACCGGGGGCTCAGGTCGGCAATCATAATCTACCGACTCCCAAAAGTCTTCGATGTTAGGTAAGGATATGGGCAGTGTAGTTGTGATTGCATGAAAAATCCTCGAGCGAAGGAGAAACGAGATTATCTCCCGGTAATCTTCTATGCCAACTGCATCTGGGTCCAACGTAATGTACTGGTTATGTGCTGGAAAGAATTGTCTCTGGTTGTCACCGTCATCTCCACCAGCACCGCCAACAGCAGCCATACCTGCACTAAACGAACTAAGTTAGATAACCGTTAAGCAACTCACAAGTTCGCTTTGTACCACTAGCGAAGTTGTGATCAAAACTGTATGGGCGAACTTATAGGTGAGGCGAAGTTGGGAACAACTTCGCTTCATCTGTACGTTCGTCTGATTAACTATAAAAAAAATGGTATAGGCGAAGTTGATAATAACTTCGCCCATCCACAACTTCGCCTCAGGCGAAGATAAGAATTAGGCGAAATTAAGCTTTAGGCGAAGTTGTGGATAACTTCGCCTTAGGCGAAATTAAGCCCCAGGCGAAGTTGTGGTTAACTTCGCCTAATTCAACAACTTCGCCTGCAACAGAATCGGCGACTGTTAGGTTTCCAACAATGGAAATCCGGTATTTTCGTCCAAGTTCAACGAACAACGACATCACAACACATGATAATAATGGTGTTTAGACGTAAGTTATGTCCATGCAAACGTTAACACAAGTTTTAAGGTTTCGAATTTTGAAGGTCCGACGACCCGAGGTCTCGAACCGGGTAAAAATGATAACGAATGAGTAGGTTTGTGAGGAATATCGACAACACATACCCTCAAGCGATAATATAAACTGGAAACGAAGATCGAAATCGAAAAGAAAATCAAGTTCGCTTGAAAGCACAAGTTCGCTGGATTTGAAAGGATAATGAATAGTAACCGTTTTAAAATCCTTATATAGGCTCACTGTTGGTCAGGCGAAGTTACGAATAACTTCGCCTTGGCGAAGTTAAGCACAACTTCGCCTGATTCAACAACTTCGCCTATACTTTCAGAATCAGCCCTTTAATTTTTGAACATATTGCACTTAACATTTTGAACTTTTATAAGGAGTTAAACAACAAATGATCAGTCTAAGTAACCAGTTATAAAATAATACAACTGCAAAAATATAAAAACTTATAAAAATTTAACGAAATAAGGGATCAAATTTCAGTCTAGTCAGGGACCAGTACGGTTTTAGAAAAGATCCTAACAGGAATCATACTAACTACGTGACTGTCACATAGATCCGTGTTTAGCTGTATTATGAAATAGAGAAACAGGTTGTAAGCATGTAAATAACTTAAATGGTTTTCATCGTTTCTGTGATACGGATTAAGATTCAATTAAGACTCAAAATTTAAATGGGCAACAACTCAGAGATAATGATGCCTTCTATCTATTCTCAAAGCGTATTTGGCTATACCCAAGTCACCTCGAATTGACTTCGACCCATAGTGTCTGATTAACTTGTAGATACTCGTTGTCTGCTTCCCATCTTCTTCGTACTCCATGATTGAGAAGTCTTGATAGTTACAATTACTCATAAATACCAAAATTTTTTTTATTTTATTTTTTATTTTTTATTTTTTTTTAATCAACTCTTAACAATACATACTTATAGACTTCAGAGTAGTAAACCACTGCAAGTCCCGAATCTGGATCACTGCAGTGTCTTGAAATGCAATCTTCACGGGAATCAGAACACTTACGGGCTCGTGTATGACTGGGTAGTCGCTTTTCTGCCTATCATTCGGAGAGATAAGTATGAAGACATGCATAACTCTTAAGGAGTTTCCACGTAAAATCAAGTAGTTTAAGTTAGTATCACATACACTTTTACGCACCATAAAAATTATCATGACATACAATGACAGTTCTAAAGCCTTTTAAGCCTAATAACTTCACTAGTTAAGCACACACAATCAGTATATATATCATTTTCCAAGGTTAGATCAATTTTCCGTAAAACATAGCACATTTACTTCATACGAAGCAATAGACTTGAAAAGTAATTTCATTTCCCTATAAAAACATTTTGACTTCAATCACCCCGATCACGTCAAAGTCTTCAGGTAAACGGCAATCCTGAAGATCCAATGGATCAACTGGACCGACCACATACAAGTATGTGTCCTTCTAACTAAGTATGAACGACTAATTTTCAGTGACAGAAAGAAAACACATCATAAATCGCCCCGGTCACTTTCAGTCATCAAGTTAATGGCTATCCTCAAAATCTACAAGTAGAAAATGAGGACCAAAACAGATCCTAAGACATGTCCTTCCAACTGACATAACCGACATAATTTTAAGCGATTAGCGACGTTTTTTTTTTTTTAAATAAACATGGTTACTCGGGATTGATCATCCCGTTTAGCTCAATTAGATTCTGAAATCTGGATTTATCAAACGCTTTTGTAAATAAGTCAGCGAAATTCTCAAGCGTATCGACCTTTTCGACTTTAATCAGTTTCTTCTCAGCACAATCCCGTATGAAATGATGACGAATGTCAATATGTTTGGTTTTACTATGTTTCACGGGATTGTTAATTACTGAGATGGCGGCAGTGTTATCAATTAAAATAGGAGTGAGTAAGAAATTCAGACCATAGTCGCGCAATTGTTGCTGAATCCACAAAACCTGTGAACAGCAGTTGGATGCTGCCATATATTCAGCTTCACATGTTGAGATTGCAACTGACGTCTGTTTCTTGCACTGCCAGGAAACTAAGCGTCCACCTAGAAACTGACATCCTCCTGTTGTCGACTTCCGACTCTGATTGCACCCTCCATAATCAGAATCAGTATATGCAACTAGTTCCACGTCTCCTCCCTTCGGGTACCACAACCCCAGCTTCGGCTTGCCCTTGAGATACCGTAGTATCCTCTTTGCACCTTTCAAATGAGATTCTTTCGGATTTGCCTGAAAACGCGCACAAAGACAAACAGCAAACATTATATCAGGCCTAGAAGCAGTTAAATACATTAATGAACCTATTATCGCCCGATACAGAGTTGGGTCCACATCTGCGTCACCATCTGATTCAGCACCCAATTTGTGATTGACGCAGATTGGAGTGTCATATGGAGAACTGTCCTCCATCTTGAATCTCTTGAGTACATCATGAACGTATTTCGTCTGATGAATGAACATCCCGTCCTTCTTCTGATCAACCTGCAATCCTAGAAATAAAGTTAGTTCACCCATAGCACTCATCTCGAATCTTTTCTTCATGACATCCTCAAAATCTTGACACATGGAGATTCTTGATGCAGCAAATATGATGTCATCCACGTAGACTTGAACTAGTAGGAAGTCGCTTCCTTCTCTCTTCACAAACAAAGTACTGTCGATCAAACCCCTTTCAAAACCATTCTCGAGCAAGTAATCCGACAAAGTTGAATACCAGGCACGAGGTGCCTGATGTAATCCATATAGCGCCTTGCTCAACTTATACACTTGATCAGGAAAGTCTGGGTCAGGAAAACCCGGAGGTTGCTCAACATACACAACCTCATCAACTTTCCCATTTAAAAACGCACTCTTCACATCCAACTGAAAGACCTTCATTCTCTTACATGCAGCAAACGCCAAAAACAATTTTATCGCTTCCAAACGGGCGACAGGAGCAAACACCTCATTGTAATCAATACCCTCTTGCTGATTAAAACCTTTAACAACCAGCCTTGCCTTGTTTCTAATGATAATCCCCTTTTCATCTCTCTTGCACTTAAACACCCATTTTGTGCCTATCGCATGCACATTCCTTGGTTTTTCAACCAAGGTCCAAACTTCCATCTTCTTAAATTGAGCCAACTCTTCTTGCATGGCCTCGACCCACGAGTTGTCCTTAAGAGCCATTTGATAATTTTTCGGTTCAATTTGGCTAATAAAGCAGGAGTACAAACATTCGTTCATTATACCCGTTTCTTTAATGCTTGTATAAACACAGGTGTGCTCATTCAAGCTACTTCTGGTTTGTACCCTGGAGGACACATCACCTAAAACATTCTCCAATGGGTGATCTTTGTGGATTCTCGTGGTCGGAACAGCGCCGACATGCAAATTATCTTCCAAATTTGAAGAGATCTCATCAATGGTTGTCTCTGGCTAAGAGTGAAATGGATTAATAAATTCATCATTAGGTAAGGTAGCAGGGGTATCAATATTGTTTGATGTAGAAGGTTGACTTTTCTCAATAAGCTGTCGTTGCAATAGATTCTCTTCCTCATCAAATATCATCTTCGTCGCAATTCTTTCTTCTTCTTCAGAAATTTCCAAATTAGGAATATTAAATGACTTAAAAAGCTTAACATAGTCGAAAAGCTCAGCAGGTCCATTGCTTGGTTTTGGCGGTTGGTAACTTGTAATGTCAGTGTTACACACCACCTCCACCTTGCAAGTCGACGTATTGAAGACCCGTCTGTTGGGAGTCCCAACAACATAACCGACTAAGATTCCTTCGTCGGCTACTTCACCAAATTTAGAGTTAGTCTTCAAAATCGAACAAGGAGACCCGAATGGCTCAAGACCGCACAAGTTGGGCTTCCTTCCCTGCATAAGCTCGTAACATGTTTTTCCAAGTCTCTTAACGGTTAACACCCTATTCAGAACATAGCAGGCTGTAGAAACTGCTTCAGCCCAGAATATCACAGGAAGTTTCGAATCTGCCAGCATAGTTCTGGCTCCTTCAATTAAAGTACGGTTCTTCCTTTCAGCCAATCCATTCTGTTGCGGAGTATACGGAGCGCTGTATTGATGTTCAATTCCTTTCTGAAGACAGAAGATTTCCATTTCAAAGTTTTTGAACTCTGTCCCATTGTCACTTCTGATGTATTTAACTGATTTAATCATGACGTTCTCAACTTTTGTAATTAGATTCTTCACCATTTGAGCCGTCTCATCTTTCGATTTCAGAAAATATACCCACGAATATCGCGAGTAGTCATCAGTGATTACCAAGCAGTAAGAAGTACCTCCTAGAATTTTTACATTCACGGGACCGAAGAGATCCATGTGAAGCAGTTCTAGAGTACTGGCAATAGAGTTTACCTTCTTGGTGAGATGGGATTTCTTGTGTTGCTTTCGCTTCTTGCATGCAATACATTTGTCTTCAAAGTTAAAACTTTTTAAGGGAACGCCCATTACAAGCCCATTCTTGACAATGAAGTTCATCTTCCAAAGATGAATGTGCCCCATTCTCCTGTGCCACAATTCAGATTCCGATTCGCTTGCTTTCGTCATTAAACACGATTCTCCAGTGGCCATTTCAGTAGACCTCATATCCATCACATATGTATTTGTCTCACGTGGAGCTTTCATTACTATCCACTTTTCGGGTATCTGAAAACCAGGCTTCAACACGATCGCTTCATTCTTCGTGAAGTGGACAGTGTAATCTTTATCACAAATCTGCGACACGCTCAGCAGATTGTGCTTCAATTCTTCCACAAAATTAACATTCTCAAGTGTCATCCTACCATTTGACACGGTACCTCTACCAGTTATTCTTCCACCGCTTTCACCAGCAAAACTAACTCTTGCTCCCTGAACAGGTTTTAAGTCGTGCAACAAGTGTTTGTTGCCCGTCATGTGCCGGGAACAGCCGCTATCTACAATCCAAAGACTGTGGGCAGCCCTGTTCAACTGTTCCTGCACAATAAAACAAAGAATTAGAATCTTGGGACCCAAGACCAATTGGTCTTGGATCGATACGTCCCGTACCTTGGCTTTCCAAAGTTAGCATCAGGATAATTCCTGTTAGTCCTATTAGGAAATCTCCTTGGAGATTGAGTGTGATGCCTTTCAAACCTATGTGAATTGAAAGTGTTATTCCTTGTGGTTTGGTTGAAAAACTGAGGTTTGTTTTTATGAAAACTTGAATTAGTCACATTTTGGCATTTTGAAAAGTTTTCATTTTTAGCAGTATCAAAATGATGTTTGTACTCAGTTTTATCTGGCCTCACACCTCTGAATCTCGGCTTCAAAGAGCATTCAGCAACAAGATGTCCTAATCTATTACATCTAAAGCAACACCTATGCTCCTTTTTCTTTTCAAAAGGTGTTTTAGATGTGGAGGGTGTGTTACTGTCCGTTCGTCTCACATAAGGTGGGACGTACGGGTTGAGTGGAGTATTCTTTTTAGAAGTTTTATTTTCATCTCCACCAGTGGGTAACACCACCTTCTCTTTTGTCTTACCTGATTCGGACAACTTATCCGAATCCGATGAGACTGGACTCGTAACAGAAATCTTTACACTAGAAACAGGCAAACTCGTTTCGCCACTACTAACACTCGGTTCTGAACTTGTAACCTTGATGGGAACTGTCTGAGGAACTACAAATCCACAGATTTCTGAACACTAGGGTTGAAAGTGTAGTTGTGGTTATAAGGTGGAGGCACCTCGTTATAACCAATTCCTCCCCTCTTTGCAGAGGTACCTTGATCACTAACGAGGTGATCAAGGATAGCTGAGGAATTTCGGAACTGCTCGAGTTTTCGGTTCAGTTCCACCACTTTCACCTGGTGGTCAGCAATCTGCTTTTCACGTTCAGCAATCAATTTAGTTTTTTCTTCTAAAACCTCATAACTAAGATCAATTACATCAATTTTCTCAGCAAGTTTAGTTTTTAAGCTCTTAACATCTTTTTCATATGCTTTGATTTTAACTTTGTAACTGTTTTCTCTTGCCTTTGTAAAGTGGTGATCTTCCTTAATGGTTTTAAATTCAGCATCTAAACGAACATACTGATCAGTTAAAATAGCAAATTGCTCAGACAAATTCTCACATTTAGTACAAACAGGTTTAGAACTTACCTCGGTGGGTTGATCATCGGTGTTTGCCATGAAAGCTTTCTCATTACCAGTAGCTTTCTCCTCTACTGTCATCTTCTCACAGTCTTCATTTTCTACTTTAGCCATATTCGCCTGATCACCAGTTCCATTTGAATGTAAGTTCCAGTTGTATTCACCGGATTCTCTGGACAACATGGCATTGACTTCTTTACTAATCCCAGTAGGCTGTGTAGACCGGCCTTGACCACGTTCCACTCTTTCGTTTCTGCATTCTTTGGCAAAGTGCCCGTTCTGTTGACAGTTATAGCACCTTACCTTAGACTTTTCGAATCCGGGCTTACCACCAACAAAATTTCTCCCCGTCTTATTCATGAAACGCTTGACTCGCCTTACTATCATGGCCATTTGCCATTGCAAATCCATCTCCTCCAGATCATCAGCATCGATCTGGTCATAATCCTCATCCAAAACAGCAGGGTCAACAATCTTCCCCTGTATGTAGTTCTCGTAAGAAGCAATAAAAGATGCATATAGTGCAAACTGCTCTTCAGCAGATTTTACACTCATTGGCATCCTTGAGTAATTATTGCTTGATGCACTGGGAGAGAAACTACTGTTGGATGTTTGAGGTTTCGACGCACTTGAACCTCCAGCAACAAAGCACACATCCCCATTTGTGTTTACTGACACATGCCCCTCCTGTGAAGAACTTGTACCCGACTCGCTCTTTGTGTAGTAGGCGGCAGACTCAGTCTTTGAACTTGAGCTACTGTTGATTTTAGCTCCATACATGCTTGGATCTTGAACCTGATCCATAGAGGTCTCCTTTCTCACCATGTTAAGCTTAAATGTCCTGAGCTTGTTGACAGCGGTTTCAAGATCGAAAGTAGGAAAGTCCTTGTCTTCCCTCATCAGCACGGTATACATCTCCCATTTTGGTGGGAGAGTATCGAGAAGTTTCTCAACAATTTCCTCTTCTCTGTAAGCAATCGAGTAGTTGTTTAGCTCTGTCATTAGATGATAATATCTGGTGATAATATCATCCAGAGATTCATTCTTCAAATATTTGAAGACAGAGAACTGGGTCTTCAGCAGTTTAATCTTCGAGGCACGAATGCCTACGTTCCCTTTGAATCTATTTTCAAGAGCATCCCAAAGCTCTCGAGCCGATGTATACTTTCGGAAAGTATGGAGGATCTCCTGTGGAAGAGCCATTGTGATTGCAGCGTGAGCCTTACTTTCGGCTTCATACATCTTCTTTTCCTCTTCCTCCATCTTGCTGTACTTCTTTATCACATCCCGACCTTTGTATAGCATGGTCGGTGGAATATATCCGTCCTGGATGCACACCCACATCTTTGCATCCTGGTATTTGATATTGAATAAACCGATCCTTCCATGCAACAAAGTCGGTTCCTTTTAACAGCCTTGGGGCCTTAGTGGCTGACCCCGCTTCGACTTCCATCTTCACCAATTCAGAGATGTTAATTGGCGACATCTTCACGAAAACCTGAAAAATTCAAAAAAAATAAAATAAATTGTCCAAACAGTACTAAAGGCGAAGTTAAGAATAACTTCGCTTCAATGTTAACTTCGCAGGAAAATTTCTTAAATTCGCGTGAATCGGCGAAGTTGAGAATAACTTCGCTTAAGGTAAGCGAACTTATCAGGTAAGCGAAGTTGAGGATAACTTCGCTAAGGCGAACTTAGCAGGTAAGCGAAGTTGAGGATAACTTCGCTTAGGCGAACTTATGAGGCAGGCGAAGTTGAGAATAACTTCGCTTAACCTTATATCTTCGCCTAAACCCTACTTTCAGTGACGGCAACTTCGCCTGAAGAACGATAACTTCGCCCGATGAACACTGAAACTGATCAGATCTGATTTCGACGATTCTGCTGTTTCCGGTCGTTGCAAAGGCTTGAAAATGACTGTATATGGAGAGTAGATCATAATACCAACAAAAACGCGTCCCGTGAATAGGTCAAACGAGACGTTTTTCTACACCCGCGTGAAATCCCGAACCTCACAATCGAGCCGATGGCTCTGATACCAATTGTAGGTTCCTGGACGGATCGTACACGGGATGTCGCTATCTGCGCAGGTGCGGAATCCCTGCGTAGGTAGATACGAGCGTAGAATACGTATTGAATAAACACACGAGACAATAACCGAACACACGTTATATTGTATAACTCAAACACGTGACCCGAGGTCACTATTACAGACACTTGGATAAGTAACACGTCTGCTAAACTCGAACACTCGATAACTAAAACCAAAACGAACACCCGTAACTGTTACAGCGAACAGTTTAAATAATCATGACAACTTCGCCTCAGGCGAAGTTGTCCATAACTTCGCTTGTTCAACAAGTTCGCCTGAGCGAACTTGTTAACAACTTCGCTTGTTCAACAAGTTCGCCTAAGCGAACTTGTTGACAACTTCGCTCGTTTGACAAGTTCGCCTAAGCGAACTTGTTGACAACTTCGCTAGATACATAAACATAAACATAATCAAATACATAATTACATTACAGACTCGATTACAATCGCTAGACTATGAACTACTGACAAACATGTACCAACAATTTTTAACGGTGAGCTTGTTCAATTCATGATAGTTAATGCACATCCGCATGCTACCGTCCTTCTTTTTAACGAACAGGACCGGGGCACCTCAAGGTGAGATGCTTGGTCGAACAAAGTCCTTATCGAGCAAGTCTTCCAACTGAGCCATAAGTTCCTTTATTTCATTAGGGGCTAGGCGGTAGGGAGCTCAGGCAACGGGTTTGGCGCCCGGTACAAAGTCGATCTGGAACTCGACCTCGTGATCCGGCGGCACATCTGACAAATCATCTGGAAATACATCTGGGAAATCCTGAACAATAGGAACATCACCGACGGTAGCCACCTCGATATTTACGTTTATAGCATACGCCAGATATGCCCCGCACCCCCGCTGCATCAACTTTCCCGCCTTAAGCATGGATATAATATGTGGCGTTGCAACATTCCGATCACCGAAGACCGTAATTTGAGTCCCATCCGGGGCCCTTAGTCGAACGAGTTTCTGACCACAAATGATCTGAGCATCAACATTCGCGAG
Source organism: Bidens hawaiensis (assembly GCF_021521415.1). Lineage (NCBI taxonomy): Eukaryota > Viridiplantae > Streptophyta > Magnoliopsida > Asterales > Asteraceae > Bidens > Bidens hawaiensis. The sequence goes on from NW_027504882.1 coordinate 263,618, forward strand.
CCAATCCATCCCGAGCACCACATCGAAACCACCGAGCGGCATCAAATACAATCGCACCGGAAATCTATACCCAGACAACTCGATGGAACAACCCTGAATAGCCCTAGACACGGACACGGATTTTCCTACGGCGACCTCAACCTCAAACACATCGACTATGCGCTCGGGTGATTTATTCAAAAAGGAATAGAAAGCGGTAGACAAAAAAATTCTATTGGCGCCCGAATCAAATAAGGCTTACGCCGACAATTCATCAAGTAGAAAGGTATATGGGATAACATCACGCTCCTACTAGCTAAACAGTTGCCCATACATTCTTGAAGGAGTGAGGAATTTAAGCGGTTAAGTACCAAGGAACCTAGAGTGACAGTATGCTACGGCTCAGCTAAACAATTACACGCGAAGCGTTCGAGAGGATGGGAAACGAACAGGAGAATTTAGGGAATAAGATAAACTTAAACGCTAACGACTCGAGAGTTAGCCAAATCCTATCCCTACAAAGACGGAACCCTAACATACTAAGACACAAGTGGTATTTAAAACATGGAAGGTAAGGGTAAACTGCTAATAACGTTGATCAAGTGTTATTAGTCGTTTACTTCACCGGCCCGTCCTAAGCACCCCTGCCCCTAACCACATTAGCATTCTATCTAACACTTTACAATTAATCACTTTGAATGTTTGCATGATAACATTGCTATGCTTGAATGATTACTCAAAATTGCATGAATCATGTGTGTGACTGTTCTTGTGTGAAATTTCTATTAACTTTGATAATTACAGCTGTTGCTACTTTGATCTGTGCTTGCATGATAAATTTTTATGATTCTAAGTAATTCAAGAATGATTATGTGCTTAATGATGTGCTTATTGCTCTTCGAGCACAAGCATAGGCTTCTGAAAGACTATTCTAAGTCATTCGAGCACAGATGCCATTGCCCAACTGCTCGAGCATAGAATGCAGTCTTGAAAAACTTCCACGAGACTTTCGAGCATGCTTCTGTGATAGATGGGTGTTTAATGCTTTTCGAGCACAAACTAACCATACTTGGGACTTTTCTCTTAACACGAGCATGAATGTTTTTAAGAGGTCGAGCACAAAGCTTAGTTTCTCGAGCACAATCACTGAAACGAATACTTAAGGTTGCTCGATAGGCTTTCGAGCATGCTCGATGAAGTTCTGGGCATGCTCGACAGACTTAGCTGAGAATTTGATGCTTCTATGCTATCTGAAGGTTTGTGTTGTGATATTGTGAAAGTGTGTGCTTGGTTACAAATGCTTAAATGACAACACCATCTTTAAAGTCACTGTTCTTAAATTGAATTTTCAAAGGAAAATGATTTTTAAAATGGAAAAGAGTTTTTGATTAAGCAACACAGTTTTCAGTGACAATTCATAAGAGAAATGATGTAAGGCCCCGAACCCCGGGACCCCACAGTTGGTAATCATTCAAAACACTCATAAAAATAATTAAACTTAAAACAATCATTTTCATTAAAATAAGCATCACAGAGTATAATTCGGCGGAAAATGTAAATAATAAAGTAATGTCCCCAAAACCCGGGAATTTTACTCAAAACCAACATAATTATCTTTAAATAAATTATTTTAAAAATAAACGTTTAATAATAAAATCTTCAAATCCCGTATGCCCTTCACCGTCCAAGTAGCTTCGTGCACATCCAAGCGATAAGGCATCCTCTTCCTAACCTGAAACTCACACTAACATGCACACAAAGTCAGCTTAAGCTGAGTGAGTTCAAGTTTTAAATAAGTAACAAAAGTCTTAATAATCATTCCAACGGTTTTAAAATGGTAAACGGAAATACACCGGTTAGGTCACCACTTTCAATAAATAATCATCCTTGCGTATGAGCATCTCTGTACGTGCATTCCTATATAAATAAATATATATATATATATATAACATTCAGGGCCGAGAAAACGTATAACCCAAACACGTAACATTACGTATTATACCTTTCTGGAAACTAGACTCAAAGTAGAACATCATGGAATTAAGAATCGATCAAAAACATTGGATTATCATCGCATTACAGACGCTACAATAAACGTATACGAATCTGTCAACAAACTGTTATCATTAAAACTCAACCTTAACGACCAATAAGCGCGTTTATATGATCAATTAAGGTGTAAAGACATGGGGAATCGTAAAACCGACCTGGAATTGGAGTTTTCACCGCTGAAACTTGGCTGGGCAGAAGAAAAACGAGCAGGGGGGGTCTTAGCTGCGATCGGCCGCTAGGAATGAAGTTAGGGTTAGGGTAATTGTTTTATGATATAAAATAAAAAGTTACATCCAAGTCCCTCCAAATTGAAACATAAGCCATTATGGAAGAAAAGTTAAATGCCTTAACGTACCGAGATGACGTAAAGGCCTCCGAGAAACGCCGAATAAATCCCGAGAATTATACATAATCTACAAGCTTTAATTCTTGAAACCGGAATTAACGGGCGTTACAAATGATAATATTATCCAAGTTCCCAGCTTCAAAGAAGCAAGAAACTGAGTTGTAGGAAATTGAATCCAACCTAAATATTGGAAATGATGGAAAACTGTTTAAGATGGCTAACCCATGGATTATAAGTTCAAAAGGCTTTGAGTACAGTCATTAGCAAAGTATGGTAGCTTTCCATGGTCAATAGTTGCAAAATGTGATATAAACTTAAACTGGCTAAAGTATGATGTGGTGAAACATTGGAAAATAAGGTATGTTCTCTAGCACATCTCTCCTTATGATAGGTAGAAAAGTCATTATCCAATCATACACGTGCCCGTTGGTGTTTCTGGTCTACAAATATTTACTAAGTAATTGAGCAGATATATATTATTGGTAAATGAAAAACCTCTCAAAAGAAAAGAGATAGAAAAAGATTGAAAAGTATAAAAAGATCAAAAGTATAATATATATATTTACAAAAATTAAGTTAGATGATTTCATGACTTAAGGGGCACTAAGAGAACTACAAGGATGGGGCATACAAGTAAGTCCTAAACACCCTGAATGTAAGGCATGTAAGTCCGGATGGTATGTAAGTCCAACATTCAACCTTACAGTCTGTTATCAAAGACAAAATCTATATATAAATAACTACTCTAGTATACAATAATCAATTTTGACCAGGGCATCAGGGGGTCGGAGTCAACTCGGGGTGATTTGGAGAAAGCTAAATAAGCTTTGAGAAGAGATTAGAGGAAACCTGAAGCTATAGTGATAACCATTCCTATTTTATGCACTAATTGAATCCAAAATGTATCACCAAAAGCAATGACCATTATGCTAAGTATACCTGCTGTCAACCTAACTTGAGTCAGAATAACACTAACCATGAAGTGATGTGATTGCTATTTTAAATAGTCTGATCCCAAAATTGAGATCTTTCCAAATTGACTTAAAATGAATTTTTTTTAACTGGATTTTGATCTCTTATGTCACTTTAAACTAATTTCTCATTCGATTTACTGTAATGACATGAATATTCTTTGGTCAAAGTTAAAATCTGAGCACACGACATGATTACTCTTGTCTTGAATCAGTGGCATAAAAGTTGTGATTCTCAAACTGAATTGAATTTCAAGTTAAGTGTTTCAATCTAGGAAACTGTGCCTGCTTATGAATTGCTGCTTCGAGTATATACTGCAATGTATGAATTGATTATCTGTTTCGAGCATGACATGAAAATTTGATGTTAAGTGTTTTGAGCATGAATCTTGTCTTCGAGCACCTGCTATGTTATGAAAATTGATATGTGTTTCGAGCATAGTTGTGTGCTAAATACTTAGGTATAAGCATTCGAGCTAAGGAACTTGAAGATTATTGTGTTTTAAGTAGTTCTAGCAAGCTCATGAACTGGACACTTAGGCTGTGAGTTCGAGTACGGGATTAGGAAAGATTTAGTTTGGTAAGGCTTTCGAGCACAGTGTACTTTGAGCATATTGGGCTATAGATGCCTAAAGCTAAGTCCACACAGGAATGCATCTCGAGCATAGGGAATTGACATGATATATTTCTAAGTACTCTTGAGCATGATGCATCAACAAATAAGGTAAATACTAGTGTCGCTCAGGATTCAATATTTAGTGAACTTTAAAAGTTACATTCGAGCACATTACACCTCAAGCAAGACGAGCAAGTACCTTGTACCATGTACTCGTGTACAGGGGAAGTTAGCTTTTGCTTTGTCTTTTATTCTGACTGTACCATGTACAAGAACAAGGACTGAGAATATTCCAAGTACCTCGAGCAAGAATTGTACCATGTCCTTGTGTAAAGGGGGAGCCAGCTTTTATTTTGGCAGTATGCTCGAGCAAGGGAGGTACATTTGAATTTGAAATTAAATGACAACTGTCGTGTGCTAGACGACAAACCAAGGTACTATACCACCCAAACGTTAGGTATAAAAAGGGGGACTTAGAAAGTTTTTCACATATTTCTTTCTGATTAAACCTAAACGAAAGCCTTCTTGCTCGTGCTATCTCCCTCTTGCTCGCTGTTCTATTACTTGCTTAATTTCACTTCGAATATAGCCATTAGCTCTGTTTTGACTTCAGTAAGACATCGTTGTTCGATAATCATTGCACCGATTTTGAAATTAGGGTTTCTAATTGAACTAATTGACTAACTGTTTACTTGTTCTGACAGGTACGCATATTACTACGGAACAGAACTGATGTCCTTTAAATTTGAAAAGAGGCACAATATGTGCGCTCAATTGGATCTAGATGATGAAAATATGGAGTTAGAAGTCGTGATAAATTTCCGAAGAAACTCCAATCTACGACTGGAACTGACAGAAAACCCCACACTCTACAGGAACCATCTTATGGACTTTTGGCAGTCCGCGACCTATGTCAATGACGTAAATGGGAAGAGGATCGAGGCATCTGTGTTAAACAATGATATTGAAATTATAGAGGCTTCCATTCGAGCTGCTTTAAACCTCAATGACAACTTTGAAGCTCAACAACTGTATTCTGTTCCAAGATTGCTGCGAATTTTTCAAGAGATGATGGGATACCAAGGGAATGTTAAGGAGGGACAATTTAAGAAAGGGAGTGTTCCTTTAATCTATCTATTCCTATTCATCATGTGATTCAGTCCCTATCTCCTCGGAGAGGGACTTGGACTTTGCTGAGTAGAGAGCTCGTGTCTCTTACTGTAGCTATCTTGTATCAGCAACCCTTTAATATTTCGAGACTTATCTTTCAAGGGCTAGTTTCAAATGCAGAGAAGTCAGTCAATTTACGATTTCTCATGTTTCCATGTTTTCTACAAATTTTATTCAACAGAGCTCTACCGGAAATTCAAAGAACAGGACAAGTTTTGAGGTTGCAGGACCCAAATATCTGCAAGCGCATGAAAGATGCAAAGAGTAAGTTCATTGATAATGATGAATGGGATGTGCTTCCATGGTTACTTGTACCAGCTCTCGGGGCTATTGATGTTCTAAGGTCCCCTAGAAACAGTGAGGAAGAGGATAGAGTTGGTATGGATGATGATGGTTGTTAGGACCGATCGGGAGACGGTTTCCCAACGATTCTCGGGGGCAACGTGTTAGAGTGCGGAATCCTACTAACACGGCGACTCGGTGGTAATCAACGACACAAACGGTAGCAATTCCTAGGATGATATGACGACCAGGTGCGGAGGAAAGGACCGAAGGGGTTGACGGGCAGAGAGGATTTCCGGGGAACAGGTCGGCTGTGTATGTGTGTTATGTGTGCTCTACTTTTCTGAAAATCCCTAAGTAACGTTTATATATCGAAGACTCATTCGATCGGATGAGTCTCTCATTCGATCGAGTGAAGCTTTGTTCGATCGAATGAGCCTGGTTCGATCGAATCAACCTTTTGTTCGATCGAACCAGTTTTCGTTTGACATTTACAATACGTTAACTAGGTTTCACTATCTTTAGTCTCACGCCGACCTACCCTGATAGAACTGGGGACATATATATGACATTTCATGTCCTAACAAACTCCCCCTTGGAGCCAGTTCTATTTATGTTTTAACCAATCGAGATTTCTTGCTCGACTGCAACTCCCCCTTGGAGTTATCTCTCCCTCTCTGTTCTCAAAGCTAGTGGTGCCCTCATTGCATCCACCAAACTCCTGTCTTCATGGAGTTATCTCACGATCCAATGGTGCAGTCCGTCAGACTTACCATAGGTTCCACATATCATGAGATGCTGTCAAATGGAATATAAGATTAACATTTAAGCACAGTTGTAGTAGATTATCAAACATGAAAGTAAAGCATAATCTAGCACAATATTCCAAAGTATATTAAAATCACTCCAAAAACAATTACAACCAGAAGATAAAACTTTGAATTACAAAGAAACCAAATAAACAAAACATATAACAATTAATCACTGGTTCCCTGTGTATATTTCTTCTGTTGTTCCTTCCAGTTAGATCCTGCATGTATGTCATAGGCAAAACAGATCCTAATGACATTTTTGTACTTTAGCGCTTGCTCCATGTCATCGGGGGCATAAAGAATTTCTGTCTTGTATAGAGTAAAAACATCCTCCCTTGACAAGTTGGTGAGCCACATAGGATCAAAAATGCGGATTGTGCTCCAATTACCATTGTCGTTGAGCACTATAACTGCTTCATGTAGTCTTCCGTCGTAGTACCAATGCCTGAACGATTTGTAGAAGTCCTGCTTCATCTTTCGTAGCGGAATCTTCTTCATTGTAAGTGGTGGCATGTACTTCAAAATGACTTTCGGCCTGTTGGTGATCGGATCGATCTCCTTTTTACTTGTATAACGCTTTGGCCTTTGCGGTGTAATCAATCTCCATTTTGAGTTGTATTCCTTTCGTAATACACTCTGATAGTACGATGCGAATGGAGATGAGCTTGCGTATAGCATGTCCAGGTAATTAAGACGATTAAGATCGTAAGTTGGAAGAGTCTTCAAGTCTGTGATTCGTTGATAGTACTCAACCCCCTTTTCCCTTTTGACAGCTACGCAGTTCAGGTCTTTCAGACACGCCCAAGCTAGGATTTCTCCAGAGGTTCTCCGACCCTTAGTATCATATGACTTTGTGTGAGGAATGGTCGGTTTCGCTTGGCGTTTAGACCTGATCTTTTCAAGAATAGCATTGAACGCTTTCTTGCATTCTTCTGTTTTGTCTTTAAATTCGGCTTGATCGGCTTCAGACGGCTGTTTCATAGCATTTGACCTTTCGTCAGCCTTCTTCTGCACTTCCTCCTCGTTTACGTTTTGAAAGAAGCTTGATGAGTTGGGAATATCGTCAGTTTGCGACGTGTAGTACTCAGGATATTCTTCCCTTGTCAAGTCTTCTATTTCGACATCTTCGAAGTGAGGAGGATCGACTTGTGTCGGATCAGCGGCCGTCGGTGATGGTGAGTCGGTTGAAGCAGCTGCAGCAGATGTGGATTCTGTTGAAGGCAAGGCCAGAACTTTGCCTGTTTCTTCGTTTGAAAACTCGAACATTTGCTCTAGCTCTTCTTCCGTGAAGTTGTGCGAAATCTCACCTTCTTCCAAGTCTCCACTTGAGAAGATTTGCTGTTCATCTGGGTTGTCCAAGAGATACGTGAAAAACTCCGCTGCTGTTTTTGACTGCAGCGGTTGGACATTTGATGTATCAGCATCACCTGCTTGATTAATAATCACAACACAGTAACAAAAAAAATTTTTTTTTAAATAAACATATGTAATATCATAAACGTTAAGTACAAAACAATTACATATGACAATGGAATATAAATAAGGATTACAAGATTTAAACATTAAAATCCTCACTACATTCACTCAAAAATCACTCAGTTACCTTCACCTTCATCATCATCTGAGTTCAGCTCGTCGGTGTCCACATCAACATTAGCTGGACCTTCCAGACGAAGAACGTCTCCTTTAAGCTCAGTCACCTTAGCTTCAAGGTTTCTGTTTGACTCCACAAGGCTTTTATTGGACTCTACCAGGCTTTGATTTGACTCTTTGAGCTCTGTGATAGCAGATCCCTGTTCAGCAACAGTAGCAGTGAGCTGAGTGTTCTCAATCTTCAACCTGTCGTTGTCAGCTTGAAGTTGAGCCATTTGTTCATCTCTGATTCTGTTATGCTCTTCCTGCTGTGTCCTGAACATGAACATCTGCATCATCGCCTTGTGCAGGTCGGCAATTTCAGAAGCGACCTTGGGAGGGAGGGAGATCTCCTGTTGAGGTTGAGGAGGAGGTGGCGGTGCGGACTGAGGTGTTGGAGGAGGAGCTTGTTGTGCTGGAGGAGCAGTAGAAGAGGTCCCAACTGATGGTAACATTGCGGGACGAGGTTGGCTGGGAAATAAATTCCTGTACTTTCGAGTAACCTTCCTCTTTTGTCTCTTCGCCGGCCTTTCTTCACCTGTCGGTTGATCAGCAGGCTGCTCCTCAAACACTACTTCTTCACCGGTTTCCAAATCTTCAACATTTAAGTAGGTATCAGCTTCCTTCTCTGCATCAGTCCTGGTGTCCTCAGGGACTACTTCCTCTTCAGTGTCTGATTCATCACTGGTTTTCTGATACGGAAGGTCCTCGACATCTGAGTCACTTGAGGTGTTCCTCCACTTCCTCTTTGGTGGAGCCTGATAAAACGGATTCGCCACATGCCCAAAACAACGTTTGTGTGGGGGCCTTGTTGGACGATCCTTGTACGACTTGAGACGGTTCAAAGTCTCATTCTTCATGTGGTCTAGCTTTACCACATCTCCGTCATTCTCTTTCAACAGCCCCGGTGCCTGGTCATCAACTATCATCTGCACAAACCTCGGGTACCGTAGAAACTTCTCACCCGCCCCTTGTTTTATGGTGATGTTTTCCACCATGTGACTGAATGTCATTTGAGAGAAATTGAAGGGGCGGTTCATCACGAGTGCTGCCACGGTGAATTGCATGCTCTCCCCTTATCTTATCAAAACTTGTACGTTGAGGACCCAGACAGTGTATCACCACGTGCGCCAGATATTTGAATTCTGGGCACAAATTTGCTTTGAGAAGCAGACCGGCATTGAGATCGCCGTCATACTTCATGCGTGCGAAACATCCTCTCGTTGCTGCAGGATGTAATGTGGTCGGGTCAGAGTCTGTATCTGCAAACCCGCAGACATCTCTAAGAATCTGGGCAGAAACAACAATTTGATGCCCTCGGACTGTGGAGCGTATCACCGACGGCTCGACGGACTTGTCGTGCGTGGCGTTTCTCCAAAACTCCTGTTGAACCGACATTATCGGCTCAACGATCCTTGAGATAGGAATGAAGATCCTTGACCTCTTTAAAAACTTAATCATCTGCGCAAAGTCCTTGCCGTGACTTGATTTTTCATCTAAAAATGCCACAATGTTGTGTTTGATCGACGTTTTGTACGGAGCAATAACCTGTGCAGCTTCAGCCATTGAATCTGTATACATAGACATGTTAAAACAGACAGATATCTAAAAGACTGAATTTGTTAAAAAAAAATTTTTTTTTTTTTTTTTTTTTTTTTTTTTTTTTTTTTTTTTTTTTTTAAACTTCTGGACTGGTTCGATCGAATTATAAAGGATTCGATCGAATGAACTAATCATCCGATCGAGTGAGACATATATTCGATCGATTTAGACTGGTTCGATCGAATGGACTCATTCGATTCCTTCAACCAGAACCCAGATTTCAACGAGACCCGAATCGGTTTTTCGACCGATTAACCACAATCAACATGTGCGAAACATTGAAAGATGTTGTTTACCATGTTTTCCAATGACCCTCATGACCCGAAAACTCAAAAAAACTCAGTTTTATTGTCGGGACCCGTTTCCGACACCAAAAACGGCCCGAAAACCTATCGAAACGCGGACGAAAATCAATAAAACTTACATTTTTGAAATCTACGCGAAAAAGTGAATAAACTGGTCGGAATCAAAAAGAGGTTTTAGCACGATCGATTTTGAGAGGGAAATTTCAAATTCTTTTCGGATGAAAAATGTCCGATCGAATGACTTCTGCTATTTATACAGATTTTTGACTCATCCGATCGAATAAACTTGTTCGCTTGACTCATCCGATCGAATGAGACACACTATTCGATCGGATGGATTTCTTCCCTCAAACTGATTTTTCACAATAACTTATCCGATCGATTTGGCACATTCGATTGACTGACTCGATCGAATGGCTACATGTTCGATCGAATGAGGAAAAGTTTTAGAAAAATTTGACTTTTAAACTTCTTATTCCCCGTCATCGATCACGGTGCTTTTGAACCTGCAAGAAAACTTAAACTTTTGACATTTGGTTAGTTAGCATAGAAATTTTCCGATTTTGTGAGCTCAGTTCCTGTAGAACATAAAGATCATAAAACGTTAGTAAACACACAGAAAATATCAGGTCCAACCAACTTCGGTTTTATTGCAACTTCTTCCTTCTCTCATTACACACTTGGTTGCGCAGATAAACGTTTAGCAACCTGCATGAGTTTTTCTTTCATTCCTACACACTGAATAAACATTTAGTAGGAACAGACAGGAATCAGACTACCTGTCACAATGATTTCTCATCGACTTTCAAACATTAAGAATAAAATAAAATAACCAAAAATAAAATCTTAATTATTTATTTACAGGGAGGGACAGGGGATCAGACTACCTGTCACAATGATTTCTCATCGACATTAAAGCAGAATAAAATTAAAGAAAAATTAATTCAGAATAAAAATGTTTTTGAATTTTTGTCTTGTTTCTTTTTATAATATTCAAACTGAAATAAACATCTGTACAAAAAAAATTTAAAACACATTATTTTTGGTTGAGAAGGATCTATAATAAGAAATCATACAGACGTATATGACTATCTACTGAGATTTTTTTTTTTTTTTTTTTTTTTTTTTTTTTTTTTTAATATACGAAGTTGAACAAGACATAATGAATATTCTTTTTGTGAGAAAGATCCGAACAGGAATCATACTAATTTAGTGACTGTCACATAGATCCGTGTTGAGCTGTATTATGACATAAAGAAACAGGTTATGAGCATGAAAATAACTTAAAATGGTTTTCATCGTTTCTGTGATACGAGTTAGGTTCAATTATGTCTCAAAATTTAAGTGGGTATCAACTCAGAGATTATGATGCCTCCTATCTATTCTCAAAGCGTATTTGGCTTTCCCCAAGTCACCCCGAATTGACTTTGACCCATAGTGTCTGATTAAGGTTGTAAGTGTCTTCATCTGCTTCCTGTTTTCTTTCTTACTCCATGATTGAGAAGTCTTGACATTGTTAACTCTAGAATGTTTCAATAACTCATAAAGAATCATTTTTTTTTTTTTTTTTTTTTTTTTTTTTTTTTTTTTTTTTTTTTTGTGAATGTTACATAGACTTCAGAGTAGTAAAACAATTGCAAGTCCCGAATCTGGATCACTGCAGTTTCTTCATGCACTATCTTTACGGGAATCAGAACACTTATGGGCTCGTGTATGACTGGGTAATCGCTTTTCTGCCTATCATTCGGAAAGATATATATGAAGACAAACAAAACTCTTAAGGAGTTTCCACGTAAAATCGAGTAGATTTAGTTTGTATCACATCTACTTTTACGCACCATAAAAAGCTACCATGACACACAATGACTGTTCTAAAGCCTTTTAAGCCTAATAACTTCACTAGTTAAGCACACAGAATCAGTATATCTATCATTTTCCAAGGTTGGATCAATTTCTCATTTTCTGAATATAAATGAATGTCTTTAAAAAAACGTTTAAATTATTTCGCCCCGATCAAGTCAAAGTCTTCAGGTAAACGGCTATCCTGAAGATCCAATGGATCAACTGGACCGACCACATACGAGTATGTGTCCTTCTAACTAAGTATAACCGACTATTTTTCAGCGAAAGAATAAAAACCA